>NC_060072.1:98062954-98365984 GCF_922984935.1 Meles meles
AAAAAAGTGGGGTCTTCTCAAGATAATATTGAATGATAAATTGGGACAGTTGGCATGGTTGAAAGCAGAGGTTAGAAAAATGGAAACTTTCATGTTTAAAGACCATCAGGGGAGATTCCTCAAAAAGCTGATTCCTTACTACTTACAGTACAGTGTAAGGTTCCAATGAGATTCATGTGTGTTAAAGCACTGAGTTCATGGGAAACTTCATACTTCTGCTGATCTGTATTTGCCTTCTTCTTGTGGTTTCTGTTTCCTGCCAGTCTGTCCTGCCAAGTCAATCTCTGTGCTGCTTCCTTGTGTTCTGTGCTGTACCTGTATTTTTGTTTCTGATTTCATCCTTGTCCAGAGCACCTCTGCCCCAGAGTGACTCTAAAGACCAGTCTGGTCCCACCACAGGTAATTTTGGAGATGGAATTGGAGTTGAGGGCGCACATGGGTTGGTGTGAATGGTGTAGATTTCCAAGCAGGATCCTGCTTCTCATGCATATTCATGACTATGACCAGGCAGCCATGTGCTCCATAATTACTGACTTATACATTTTCATTTTTTTCTTATAAATAAAGTAGATTGGGTGACTTCTGTTCCTTGGGGCTAAAAGAACTCAGAGCTGAAATATTGGGATTAGTGTGCCATAACACATATTCCCTAAAGCATTTAGATACTGTCTAATTTTGCTTATCTGCATGACCCAAAAGGAGATCATGAGGGACCCTGAGTAGGTACATCAAAGTTTTTGCTTAGCTAAATGGTTCAACTTTTATGAGTAGGTTATAAAACCACAGGGCAGAACTTTGGCATCTTCCTTAGGTTTTATAGCTCTGCATAGACAGTGCTTAGTAAATAATAGAGGCAATACTGCTCAATTGATAAAAATAGATCTTACAAAAAATAGATCTTAAAAATAGATCTTACAACACAGAGAACATTTGGGAACCATGAGGATTAAGTCACAGTTTATTCTGTACATTGTAATTTAATCATACTTCAGAAGTTTTAGCCATGGGAAATTGCTAGAACGATAAAAGCAACAAGTCATCCCTCTTTCCTTTACCAGTTTTGAGGAACATGTAAAATAATCTAAGAATAAAATCAAAACAGGGAAAAATGAAGCTCACATGTTTGCTAAAAGAAAAACAAAAAAAAACAACCAGAGGTATAATTTAGGAGAAACAAAAGCCCGATGTTAGAGAGTATACAAATTTTGAGAATTGTTTCCAGGTGTTACAAGTGAGATTAAAAGCTATTTCTGGATGTTAACTGACAAAAGTTGTTTTACCCGTGAGCAAGATACTTGGGTTTACATGCTACCATTGTGTGACTATGCGGGTGCCCCTGCATGAGGACTCTCAGATACTTCAGAGTATCTCTTTTCAGTGCTCTGTTTCCCACCCAACGGTCAGCACTCTTCTGGGAAACATCAAAATCTGAATATGTGTCCCAGACACTCAGGTCTTCCAGTGTGGCTCCTCCCAAAACTATAGTCAAGATTGCTTGGTCTCTTCCTCTGTTATCCTTTGCTTTCAGTCTATGAACACTGTTACCCTCTCAAAATGGAACCCCATCTAGAGGTGCTAAGACATCCGGTCATAGCTTCAGGTCCTCCCTTTACTTCCATTGGACTCTCCATCGTCATTTAATATTCTCTCAGGCCCTTCATGTCTCTTTGTTCAGCATGTGACACCCAGTGGGACAACCCAATTTTTATTACCAGCTGTTGCACTCGGTGAACATTTAAAATGTACAAGTCACTTTTGCATATTTGTGAGCATACAGGGCACAAAAATAAATCAGAGCCTAGTAATTCCATTGCTCTTGTGTACCCAACATTATGTGAATCATTTCCATTGCATATTAGAGTTATGGGGTTAGATAAAATGTGTTCTTTTTGTCTTCTTATCATGTATCCTGGGTATTGGATTTTAGCCTGTTTTAGGAGGTATGCCTTGGTAGCTATTTATTTTCTCTCTTTAGAATGGTTACCAGGAAGAACCATTACCATCAAGATAAAATGCTTCTCACACGGCACAATCCTGCACCCCATGGGATTTGTTCTGTTGGGAGCACGAGGCCCCAGCCTTGGACTTCCTTCTGTCATGTATGAAAACACTAGTTAACGCTTATATATAGTGCTTATTATTTTTAACCATTCACTTAATCTTCACAACAATGCAATGACAAAAATACTGTAAATTTCCCCCACTTTATACAGGAGAAAATGGAGTGACAAGAAGGTTGATTAGCTGGCCCAATGTCACACAGTCCATAAACACTGGCATCATGATTCAAACCAGATTGCTCAGCACTAGCAACCACACTCTTGACTTCTCACTGCCCTGTTTCTGTTGTGGTTGGTGAGGCTTATGCAGTTATGTGAAGCCTAGAAGTCTGTGAGGCTTAGATATGAAGCGTGATGTACTGGTAAAGTTCTCACCTTGCATTACAGTAAATGAACCAGGATAGTTATTGGAGATGCCAAGGGGAAGGGAGGTTTGAGTTTCTCATAATCTTTATCAGTCTCTGCCTCTTCCAGCCTGTATCAAATGAATATGCAATCCAAAGAAAAAGAATGTGCTTGCCATGAAATATATCATCAAAAGAATTTCTAGTATTCCATTCCAAAAGACTGCTGCCTGAGGCCCTCCTTTATAGAAATTCCAGAGCCTCCTCTGTTTGGTTTATAACAGCTTCAAAGGTTACAGATGGTCTTATTGCTCTAAAAATAAGTGTCTTGTACATCTGAAACTTGAAACCTGGCCATCTCTTGGTAAACTCTTGATTAATGGATTCATGAAAGTCATGTAAAAATCAGCTTCTAAAGAGTTAACATCTTTGATTAATATTGAATTTAGGCACTTGCCTATTTCATTTGTATGACAAAATTTTTAACTTCTAAGGAAAACTTCTAATAACTTTTTGTGTTAGTACCTTCCTGAAAAGTTCAAAGCCAAAGCAGGTAGTAGCAGCATTAGACTATAGTAATGAAAAAAATCCACATAATTAATCATTGCTTCAACAAATACACTGGCATTCACCCAAGAAAGGGGAAACTTTAGAAAAGAGTTTGATATCACAACTTATGTTTACCTTGATTAATAGCCTCTTTGGGAAACCCAAAGCAAAGAAGATTATTAGCGGAATGCTCTGACTCTTTCTTTGCCAGATGCAAATGACAGACTGAATTCTCCAGGTATGGAGATTGAATTTTCAGAGTGGGCTTTCTGGGTCCTGAGATTATTTGCTTTCAAATGCCATTTTTTTTTATTCATGCATTATTTATGAACTATCATATTTCACACAGCTCTCAGGGACCTAGTAAACCTCCAACTCACTGATTGATTCCATATCATGTCAAATATTACAACTAATATGTCTACTTCCTAATTCTAAATAAAAATGATCTTTTATGTAATTTGCACTTGGAAATGTCGAATGATGTTTTCAGTTATATGGAAAAGAGTCTGCCCGTATGTATATAAAGACACACACACACACACACACACACACACACACGTAGCCAACTTCTTACATGTTTCTACAGTGGTGCCACAGTCTGTGGAACTGAAAATGGTAAACCAAACAAGAGACTGGCTCTATTTACTATAATGAAGCCCACTTTTCTTTTCCTCATTAACTATTACTAGCATATCAAAGTACAGTAAAGTTATTACCTTTGATTCCTAGAGGAAAACAAATGGACACAATAGAAATTCATCATTTTCCCTCCATCAATGAGTAGGATGTAGTATATTAGCATTCATAAGAAAAGTAGCAGGCATTAGTTAAATGAACTAATACTGAACTTGAAAGTGGAAATATCTGTAGGCTCACCCTACTAAAGTTGTCTGCTCATGTTAGCCAGGGCAGCAAGATCTACACATCTGACAGGAAATACCTGAAGTCTGTTTTTTCTATGAAGACCAAGTTGACTAGAAATTCCTAGACTTTATTGAAACTTAATAACTAAAAGAACCACATTCACTGGAAGAAGATAATTGATAGTAGCAACCCAAATGAAAAAATTATGACCATATTGAACATTACCTATTGATATCTGTGAGTATCATGAGGAATGCACAGATGAAAATACCATAGTCCCTAGACTCCTGGAAAATTCACATTCTAATTAATTACAGCGATCAATCTGAATCATTCTCTGCTGACTTGGAGTCTTTATAGAATTTTTGCCTCTGCCCAGAACTGAATATTTTCATGTATTTTTAAGGAAGTTTGATTCCCCTCTTAGAGTGGATGCAACATGATTTTCATTGGGATTTTATTACACAGGCACTGGCTTGCCGGACATTTGCTTGACTATATACCTTACTAGACCTTGGGGTTAGAGTTCTACCCTCTTGTGTTTCATATGTGGACGGCTCCAGGGCTTTGGTCCTTGGGAAGTTTTATTCTGCTCTCTTTGGTGGGAAGAGTAACTTCCTGTTTGGGATCTGGGATGGAAATGAAATCATCCGTTGGCAGAGACAACAGATGTCAGAGCAGTTCAGTTGTAAAGTCACCAAGTCTCTCTTCTGGATCCCATCAAAATCTCAGAGATTTGGGGTCCATCTTGTAAATATTTCACCTCTACCATGTCATAGGCTGTGCAAGATTCTGTCACTGCTTCTTCAGTCAGAATTCTTTCGAGTATATTGCTACTAAACTAGGTCTAGCCACACATGATGCAGGACTTTTGGGAGATGAAAAGGATACTAAACTCCCCCCTCACTTTTATTTTTTTTTAAGATTTTATTTGTTCATTTGATATGGAGAGATAAAGAGGGAGAGAGAGCACGAGTAGGGGGAGGGTCAAAGGGAGAGGGAGTAGCAGACTCCCTGCTGAGACAGGAGCCAGATGTGGGGTTCCATCCCAGCACCTTGGGATCCTGACCTGAGTGAAGGCAGAAGCTTAACCAACTGAGCCCCCAGGTGCCCCTCCACCTCACTTTCTAAAACTTCAGATTGATTATGTAAAATTCTCAAATCTAAAATAGCCACAAATGCTCAAACTAACACTTCCACAAAAGTAAAATTCTTTTTTTTTTTTCAAAAGTAAAATTGGGGCACCTGGGTGGCTCAGTGGGTTAAAGCCTCGGTCTTCAGCTCAGGTCATGATCCCAGGATCCTGGGTTCGAGCCCCGCATCGGGCTCTCTGCTTGGCAGGGAGCCTGCTTCCTCCTCTCTCTCTGTCTGCCTCTCTGCCTGCTTGTGATCTCTGTCTGTCAAATAAATAAATAAAATCTTAAAAAAAAAAGAAAAAAAAGTAAAATTCTTATGAACAAAATCATCCATTGCAAATATATACAAACTTTAATATGTTTGTTTATAACGGTATACCCTCCAACCCCTGATCCATAAACAAGTTTAGTTGTAAATTGATAAGATTAATACAAAAAGACTGATTAGGAAATTTGTGGAAAATACTAACTGATGAAGTTGAACTCATTTTAAAACACAGCATGCTACCAAGAATGGTTTCAGAAGAGCTGTCCTTTCCTTTTTGAAGAGTGATATTCAAACATGCTGGTTAACCATTTTGGCAAGTTACAAAATTCAGGAGCTTAAATAAAGAGTAGTTGTATATTAGTGGTGATTTTTTTTTTTTTAAATCTGTGACTAAGAAGTAAACATTTCCTAGCTAGCCACCAAAAACTCCTGGATTTCTGGCCCACTAGAGGTCAAACCACTGACTCATATTTCACAACTCCTTTAGCTTTAATTCATAAATCTTAAATTTCTCTAATTGCTACTAGCTAAAGATAGCTGTAGAGAGCCATTTTCTTAATGACGGAAAAATTTCCTGATAAATTAGGTGTCAAAACTCAGTGAGAGTTCTGTATTATCATGGAAAATAGGTAGGGTATTTAAATAAATGTGTTCACGGAGAAGTGAAAAGATCTTCATGTATGCTCTAGACTTCTGGGATTGATTTTTTGAGCTAAAGCCATTCTTGAAAGGACAAGAGTACTTGAAATAAGCTGTATTTTATTTTTAAATCTCAAAGCCAGAAGCTGCTTACCCAAAGACTCTACGGAGTCCTTGGTGAACAGGCACAGTGAGAATAGGTACTGTGAGAGTGTTGCCATGTAAAGTACCATTGTACCTCTTTGCCCAACATTTACTCAGTGCTTAAGCAGCGACATAATTTGTTACTGTTTTGAGTGCAGAAGGTCTGCTCTCATGAAACATGCTTGTAAAAGAGGAAAAATACATAACAGAAAAAAATACAGTGTTCTTCATTGTCATTATCGGATATTGCAAGAAACCTTTGATGTCGGACTCCAGGGCTTGAAACCACGTTCCAGGGGGGATAAAAGGCCACAGTGAGTTATCAGAGTTCTGTGACAGCTTCAGGAATGTCTCTCAATTTGTACACTTTATGTCTTTCAATATTCCTTGGTTTTGACCTGGTTGTTTTTATTCACTGCCACAATCATTGGCCATTCTTGGTTTTACTCTTTCTGGTTTCCCAGCTTCTGTGGTTGAATTACTCTTTTCTCAAAAACTCTCATCCCAGGATTTGCTTCCTGGGTGTCACTTTCTCATTCATCTTTACTCCTTGTTTAGAATTTTTTTAAAAAAGATTTTATTTATTTATTTGACAGACAGATCAGGCAGAGAGAGAGGAGGAAGCAGGCTTCCCGTGGAGCAGAGAGCCCGATGTGGGGCTCCATCCCAGGACCCTGGGATCATGACCTGAGCCGAAGGCAGAGGCTTTAACCCACTGAGCCACCCAGGTGCCCCCCTTGTTTTGAATTTTGCACCAGTTTAAGGCTCAGCTCTACTGGCGACTACATACATGCTCCTCCCTGTCTGTTTCTGGGAAGTACACAAGGACTATGATTGTGGCGGAAGATGAGTTCCAGTGTCCTCAGTGGGGACAACACTTATAGAAATATTTTCCAGTATTTGCAAAACACAAAAAGAAGCACATAATCTTCCTTTTTATTGGCAGATTCTTCAATAAGGATCTCAAAAATATATTTATATTTTTCCCTAAACAAGATTTGCTGCTTCTTTTTTGAGAGAGAGAGAGAGAAAGAGAGAGAATGAGACAGCACCTAGCTGGGGGAGAAAGGCAGAGAGTGAGGGAGAGAGAAATTCAGGTAGGCTCCAAGCCCAATGGGGAGCTCAATGGGAGGCTCAATTTCATGACCCTGAAATCATGACCTGAGCCAAAATCGAGAGTCGGATGCTTAACCAACTGAACCACCTGGGGATCCCAAGATTTGCTTCCAAGAATTGTTAATATAAGAAGACGCTTTGACAAAATGATATGTTGACTTACATGTGGACTAGGTGAAAAACTACCATAGAGCAAAGGGAAAGCATAGCGTCAAACTTTGACTGATGTTAAAACCAAACATGAAGGAAGTGCTCACTTCATTTTCAGCTTATTAAAGGAGGAGTTTTTGTTCTCTAATTAACAGATATTTGCTAAGTTCTTATTAGGAAAAAGTTGCTCTAGATGCTTAACATTGGACAGGATGCTAAAAACAATATGTTTTCTACCTTCAAGGAGCTTATACTTTCTTTGGACAGACAAGATATAGGCCATGTGAATTATAAACCAGAAATAAAATATAAGATTTAAATCATATGGAACTAGTACACAATTCGGCATGCTATGTTTAGGATTTATTATTTTGTAAGGCCAAGTAATACCTCTTTTTATCTTCTTGCATTTAGTCATAAAATTCAGCCACTAATTTTTTTTTTTTTGACTTTTGGGAGGGTGATGATTAAACTGCATAAAAAGTGCTTATTATTAACTTTTAAAATTTGAGCTAGTGAGTTAGTTAACTCACCTGCTCTTCAAACTTGTAATTTTTATGATTGTTTTAGGTGCAAGAATGACTAATTCATAGGTATAAAATCAAGAATCATATATATTACATAGTTGTTTTAATAATATTCATTATGTTATTTTTACTTTTATTGTATCATTATAATAGGGAGATATTAGAAACTACTTATGACTATGGTTTCTATGTAAGACTCAGGAAAGATAGGTTCAGGAGTTGTGAATCAGAAACAAAAATCAAAGGAGGGCTAAAGAACATAAAGGTTGCTGGTCAAGAAAATGATGTCCTTGTAATCCCCAAAGTTACGAAGTAGAACAAGATTGTCAAGGTCCTCGGCAACAAATTGATTCTGTGACCCTAAGGGAGACTGAAAGAAAGATTGAGATGTATCAGCAGGATACAAGGGAATCTCAAGGGAAAACTGACATTGATGCCACAGGAGGCATCTGCTGGTCCTGCTCATTTCACTGCGCATCATTTTGTGCACCTGTCATGGATAATAATAATGAAAATGAACTCATTTAGCAAACGACTCTCTTTCTCTCTGCATGGACATATCTCGAAGCTTTATCCAAGGAGAAGTATTTTAAGTAAGTCACTTAAAATTACAATGTTAGAACAAAGAATATCTTATATGCCAAACTAGTTTTTCTTTGAATAAAACCAACATGTTTTCTAAACCAAGAATTGGTGTAGCCAGCTCATTTTTAGAGTACACATTGCTATATCCTTTTTCCCTTTTCCTTTTTAAAGAAAGTCGAGACCTTTTAAAGTGACAGGTTAGAAGATGTTTTGATTTGTCCTCTTCCCCACCTTCTCAATTCCTAAGAAATATGAAAGACTTTTTTTGTAGTAACACTAATATCTATTCATTTCCCCTTATGTCAAGTGTATTCACAACTCTGCAACACAAAATAGCATATAAATTACAAAGGAAATAGTGTGCTTTCTCATTTGTATTCTTATCTCCAAATTCTGACTATCAGCCCAAGTTTAAATGTAGAATTTAAAACTGAACAGGACTGTAAGTTCACCTCATCCTGGGCTTCTTATTTTACAGATGAAGAAACAAGCTTGAAAGTGACCTGTCCAAGGTCACAGGCACTGTGAACAGAGCTCTGACCGAGCGCTTTTGACTGTCAGCTTAATATTCTCTTTATATCACACATTTTCTTAGGCTAAACCATGGAACAGAAAACTTCCCCAGAATGTCATGCAAAGCAGAGCTGTTTTCTCAGTTATTTTTCTGGAAACAAATATGTTTCCACAAACATATTTGTAGTCTGTACTAGAGGTCTAATATAAAACAGGGTTAGCAGAAATGTTAATATATTCCAGGACTTAAACATTGTTCTTCCCGCCAATATATAAGAGCATACCAACTACTTACTTAGAAAGGAAATTCTACATTTAATTATACAAAGGTGTCCTCATCATTGGTCGTCAGGAGGTCATATGCCTTGTAACATTGTGGGAGCATAATCACAGACCCCAGAGTTGGAAGAGGTCTCCAAGAGCATCTTATGCAAGTTTACATCTTTGTATGAATAAAATGTGCCTCAGAGATGCTAAGTGACAGGCAGTGGTAGAGCTATGTTACCTCTCCATTCTTTTGTTTAATTTTTCCTTTGTGAAGAAGGACCCACATGTATGAGATAGTTGTTCAAGGTCAAGAGCACATGCAGCCATGAAATAAAACAGACTTCCTACCCACATGAGAATCAAACCAATTTCTAGTCCTTATAAAGCAGTGTTGAACTTTTAGCAAGTCTTACTATAAGATGGTATGAGTCCAAAATATAATGAGATTCAAGAAGGGTTCAAATAAGTCTTGGATATCAGCCTTATTTAGGAGATGTTAGATATGTTTGGAGGTACTACAGTAATATTTTGGCAACACTTGATAATTAAGAATAAAGGTACTAATGTAGACTATCTGGATTAACATGTTAGTTCTACCACTTTCTAGTGGTGTGAAAAAGCCTTCTCTGATTCAAAACAGGGATAAGGCTACTTCTGGTTTCATGGATTTGGTGGGGGGAGTCAATGAGTTCATATACACAAAGTACTTAGTGCTGTGCCTGGCACTTAAGCATTCAACAAATGTTAGTTATTTCTATTATCGATGCCATGGAAAGTCATCAAACACTCTCCCAAGATATCTGCTGGAAGGATGGTATGATTTAGTAGTGAATTTAGTTTCTGAGGTTTTCAAGTTGTAGCTCAACTTACTGCCTATGTGTTGGGCAAGCCAGTCACTTCCATCCCTCAGCTGAACATGTTGGCAATACTGTTTTGTTCTGTTTACTTCTTGTGGGTAGTTGTAAATACCAAGAGAACTAATGAATGTGAATATGCTTTCTGAGGGGTAAAAGCTACTGACAAATGACCACTATTATTTTTATTCTTTTCTGCTGCCTCTATTTTAAGTGGCACAACATGGCTTGACGAAAGTTCTAACTCACTGTGAGAATATCAGGATCCTACATATTCAAAGTCTCCTTATAGACTTATAACATGTGGAAGTGGGGGCTGGAGGCCTGGTTAATCAGCAACATTTACTGAACGCTCATTGTCGATAAGACATTCTGGACAAAGAAATTGCCCATAAATTCTAACATCTTTATTAAAGCAAAAGTTTAATTTAAAGGTGGTATTTGGGGTGCGAGGCTGGTGCAGTCAGTAGAACACACAACTCTTGATCTCAGGGTTGTGAGTTCAAGCCCCACATTGGGTGTGGAGCCTACTTAAAATTAAAAATAAAATTTAAAAAAGTGGTCTTCAAGCATGTTCCATGATCAAGGATACCACCTGTGACTGCAATTTCCAAGTATGGTGCTGTGAAACATAGTTTCCAAGATGGCTGCCATGGCCATCACTTCCTTCGCTCCCTGTACACTCTCTCTGCTTCACACCATGACATGGTGTTCCATTCCCCTCTGCTTGAATGGAGGCTGGACTTAGTGACTTTTTGGATAAGTAGAATGTAGCAGAAGCGACTAGGATTTCTGAAGCTCACTCATAAGAAGGCTTCCAGCTTCTGCATGGACCTCCTGGAATTCTTGCTCTTGGGGCTCTCCCTCTCAGAACCCACCTGCAGAAGTTGTCATTGACTGCTCTGGCTGACCTTACACCAGTAGCCAGCAGCAGTTGCCAGGCATGTGAGGGAGCATCCTGGAAGCCCAGCTCAGTCAAGCCTGCACATGACTCCAGTCCCAGCTGCCACCTGGTTGCAACTGCATTAGACATTGCAAGTAAGAACTATCCCAGTTGAGCCCAGACAACATGAAGAAACTGGGAGATGGTAATAAATTACTGTTTAAAGCCACTAAGTTTTAGGGCGGTTTCCTTTGCAGCAATAGATAGCTGAAACACACACTGTTTTCTTCGGAGGTAATTTGTGAATTATGAACATTGGCAAGAAGTGGTTAATATAACTCTTTGTGTGCCCATTTCAAGCTTGATTTACCTGGTAGCTAAAAAACATCTGGAATAGGAAATGTTTCACTCTCGATTAAAATAAGAATAAAAACAATGACTATCATGTGTATGCCAGTCACTCATTGAATATATGCTTATCTTAGAGCTGGAGTTTAAAACCAGATTTATTTAAAAATCCCAACTTCTTATTATATCATACAGCCCAGTACAAATTTTATTTCCTTCAAACTACAAGTAATTTTATACTTTTCAGTATAAACTCTACAAGAAAGTTCTAAAAGTTCTAAATGGTTGGTAACTTAGATACTTATGACTTAACTGGTTTTTCTCTAAAGGTACCATGTAGCTCTTTACCACTTTACTTCCAGACATTATCCAACCATTTGAGGCCTTTCCTTCCTCATAGCTTTGTTGCCAAAATTCAATTGTCATACTCACAATTCAAATTCAACTTAAAATTTAGCAACATTCCGGGGGCGCCTGGGTGGCTCAGTGGGTTAAGCCGCTGCCTTCGGCTCAGGTCATGATCTCAGGGTACTGGGATCGAGTCCCGCATCGGGCTCTCTGCTCAGCAGCGAGCCTGCTTCCCTCTCTCTCTGCCTGCCTCTCTGTCTACTTGTGATCTCTCTCTGTCCAATAAATAAATAAAATCTTTAAAAAAAAAATTAGCAACATTCCTACTGTCTTCCTCTAAATATTTTCAAGATCATATAGCCTGGCGAGAGCCCTACTTCCTCTCAGACCTCTCCTGGAGCCATATTGCTCCTTGTTCGCTCTGCTTTGGGCACACTGGTCTCCCTACTACTCCACTCAGTCATTAGGCATGCGTCTGTCTCAAAGTCACTGTGCCAGAGGTTCTCTCTGTTCCCTTCAGGTCTCTGCTCAGGTATCGTGAAGTCTTTCCTAATCACCCCCCCCCTTTTTTTTTTAAGATTTTATTTATTTATTTGACAGACAGAGATCAGAAGTAAACAGAGAGGCAGGTGGGGGCGGCAGTTGGGGAAGCAGGCTCCCTGCTGAGCAGAGAGCATGAGGCAGGGCTTGATCCCAGGACCCTGGGATCATGAACTGAGCCAAGGCAGTGGCTTAACCCACTGAGCCACCCAGGGGCCCCTCTAATCACCCTTTTAATATGGCGTTCCCTGCCCCCTATATAGCTTCCTTACCCTGCTTTATTTTTTCATCATAGTATCTGACAAAGTATATGTTTCCTCTTTAATCTCTTTATTAGAATGTAATCTCATGGGTAGAGGCTTGGATTTATTCTCTGTTATATTTTTGGCAGCAAAAACAGTGGCCACACAGCAGGAGCTGAATGAGTGGATATTATTAATGAAGGTTGTCTGTGACCCAGTAGCTAAGTTACAGTCTGAAAATGCTAACACTGGTACAGTCTTCCTTATGTTTTACATAAGGGGCATTGATTCACATTTTGGACTTCTGTTATAAAGAGGACAAAGCTGAAAGTGTTCAGAAATTTTTAGTGGCATATTCTAGAAAAAATAACTCATCAGGTTGATGTTGGCTGACACAGAATGGTTGCAAAGATATTTACTGCAAGGTTGACCAGGAGCTCTGGAGCCCCACATCTCCCTTGTAAGGGGTACTGGAGCAGGTAAGAGAGGGAACTTGACCCTGGGACCAGACTAAAATCACAATCAGTTGCAACCTGTAGCTCTCCATACTTTATGTAATGAGGCTAAATCCTGCCCAGGTTTTTGTGTGGGACTTTGGCTTCATAAATGCTATGTATGTTTAAAAAAAATTTCACAGCTAATTTTAATGATGGGCTAATTTTTATTAAAATAGATCAAATCTATGCTTCTTACAAGCAACTGTGTTTATAGATATGCCTGGTTATTTAAGTCAAGCTTCTCCTCAGAGACAACACTGCTTCTTAAAAGAAGGATCTAAAATGGAAGAGAAAATTCTCCTAGAGGAAAACTCCTCAAGATATGAAGTTAGAAATCTCAAGAAAGGCATAAGGTAAAAGAAAATTAAAGCTGGCGTGGTAAAGCAGGATCTCTGTGCATGGCAGAGTGAGCAGGAACAGAAGCTGCTCAGCGGGCTTTCCCAGAGTCAGTCCATTTTTAATGCAGCGTTAAGTCTCATACATCTGGAGCATGTGCATTGCTACAACGTTTAGCACCCTGGGCAGAACTTAACCTTGCTAAGATGGTGTTACCTGGATTTTCTAGCTCTGGGCTTTGGAACCTTTATTATCACTGAGGGAACTCAATCTTATGCTGCTCAGGTCTGCCCCTCTCTCTGTCTTGCATTTGAGTCTCTAATTACTAAGTTCTTATTCATATTCATCATCTTAAAAGTCTCAGAGTTTAGGGGCACCTGGATGGCTCAGTCAGTTAAGCATCTGACTCTTAGTTTCGGCTCAGGTCATGATCTTAGGGTCGTGAGATGGAGCCCAGAGTCAGGCTCCAAGCTCAGCAAGGAGTCTACTTGAGGACTCTCTCTTTCCCTCTCTTTCTGCCCCTTTCATTTGTTCTTTCTCCCTCTCTCTCACTTAAAAAAAAAAAATCTCTTGAAGTTTAGCAAAAATAGTTACAAATCGGGTTGTAAGGAGACAGTTTTCTTAAATATGGTCACAAAATGCTGGCCACTTCACTGATCTAGAAGCCTGGTGGAGTAGTGAAGAGTGTGGAATTTTTAAGGAGAGATCTGGATTTATACACTAGCTCTACCACTTGGGTGAGTTACTTTAGCTTTCAGCTCCTCAATTCCCTCATCTGCAAAATTGGGACATAAATATCTTCCTCAAAAAGGGGATTTTTTTTTTTGTGGATTAAATGAGATAATGTATGATGATTGCTTAGTTCAGTGCTGCATGGATTAATCACTCAACATACGATGGAAGAAAAAAGGGCAGGAGGGAGCGAGTTTCCTTGAGTGGGTGCAGTCTTTTTTTTTTTTTTTTCTTAAATGAAATACAGTTGACATATAAAGTTATGTTAGTTTCAACCACATAGTGATTCAACAATTCTATACATCACACTATGCTTACCACGGTAAATATAGTCACCATCTGTTGCCTTAGGACATTATTACAATACTATTGACTGTATTCCCTATGCCATGTTTTTTGTGGATGCTGCCCTTTTGACTACCTTTCCTGACTGTTGTAAAAACTACCTTCTGTCACAGCATGCTTCTTTCTAGATGACCACTAGTCTTTTCTCTAGCAGTTATAAGTTAAGGTTTTGATTGTTTCCTTACTTCATGGTCAGTTTGCTTCACCTGGACAGGTGGTCCAGCTTTTTATGGTGTCTTCTTATGGAGTTCCCTGCTTTGTGCTCCTTTCTTCTGGCTGTGCCTGCTTCCGTCTGTAAACTTTGTCAATTCAGGAGGCTATGTCTGATACACAGAGAGGATTCTTTAACATGCTAACTTTGCTTTGCTTGCTTTAAAAAATTTTTTTTTTTTAATCCTACACGAGTTTAATTCCATGGGCCTATTTTTGTGCTTTTTGGGCATAAGAATTTCTAGTTGCTGCCATTTATCATTCCCTCACCTGGCAGGCACAGTGTTCAGCATATAGAGATAACCTAATATTATTAATAATACTTAAACCTATAAGGGGCTAACAAATGTTCCCCCAAGAAACCAGAACCAAAACTAAAATGTAATACGGCAAATCCCAGCACCTACCCACCAGAATGTATTTAGAAAATTCACTTCGGTTTATGGATAATGAAGATTCTAGTAAGATATGGAACTGCAGAGATATGAAGGAAACATGGGATCCTTCAGCTCCTGTGGAAAGTACATTATGTCATTAAGGGGAAAAACAAGCTCCCACACAAAGGGTAAGCTGGGAGTAAATTGAACATTCTAAATTATTAAAGGGACTTGACAGAGTTTGATCCTGGCTAAGCTTTCAGAATATGCAAACAAACAAAGCCAGATAAGAAGGTGTAAATGACCTAGTCAATCAAATATCAGATAGCATCACTAAATGAACAGAGCTGATCATCCCTCAGAGAAATTATCAGAGTTCCAGGGAAAGGTGGGTAAGGATTTTATGCATGCCTAGCATGCTGTCCCTTACAGAGACCCATACTTAACCGGGCTAATAATTTCATTTCACACGACAGATAACAAGGAAAACCTTAAAAAAAAGTCATTATTCTAAAAACTACTAACAATAATAATGAAAAACAAGAGTGAGGCAAGGTTTGGATCAGAAACTTGAGATTTAAGTGTAGAGGAGCCTCATCCTTTGAATCACAATGGAAAGAAAAATGAAAACTGGGTTATAGAGATATAGAGAATGAACACTTGTGTCAATACCATTACATTGAACCCTGTTATCTTGTTCTATGAAAAATGCACTAAGAATGCTGCATTGAAAAATTTGGGAAATCAAGAGATTGACTCATTAATTCACTGTGAACCTCCTGTGTGCCAGGCAATGTAATATGTATAGAGATAGACAGAGGTCCTTGCTTTAAAGGAGCTCATAGTTTCTTTGAGAGAGCAATATAAACAGATAAAGAATAATACAGTGCTGTAAGAGCTATGATATATATAAGACAAAAAAGTGAGGTCCTGCAAGGTTTGGCAGGACCTTCTGAATTTTGAAAAAACCAATTTTTAGAAGAGTTTTAGCTCAAGCATATTTTCTTATTTGAAATATGTGATATTTCTCCTTTAATCATGTCCTAACCGGCTAAGTAAAAGTTTTCCATCTTTGAATGCAATACTCACCTTCCTGTCCTTTGGGCTAAGGGTAGGGAGATGGGAGGAGAGAGAGAATGAGCTCTTTTCATTTCTGCATAGAACTGCGTCCAATAATTAATTGGCTGGTGATAGAATTATGGGTTGGAAAGACAGATCTTGTAGGCTGAGCTCCCATCCCACACAAAAATGTCTTCTTCAGCATACTCATAGGTGTCTCTCTGGTTCCTCCTGAACAAATCCAGGGGCAAACAGTCCCTCAATGCTAGTCAGCTCCTGTAGGAGGAAACTTCTTTATCCTGAGCAGAGGCCATTGTCTGGTCACTTCTTTTTGGCTGCTCATTCCATCCTCTGGAAAAATGACACTAAACACAATATATCACCCACAGGATACCCTCACTGTAGAGGAATACCTGTACTTGGGTTTTCTCTAGAATTTGTACCCCTTCTCTGTGCTCATTTCCTTCCTTGTATAGACTTCTTTGATACTTTGGCTTTAAAAATGCACAGCTTTAACAGATCTGATTGACAAAATACAGAAGTCTTTTTTTCTTAACAAGCTGTGCTTAAAAAACTTCAAATGGAAGCAGAGTGTGAGGTCCATCAGATTCCCCACCATCTAAAACCCAAGCCTTGTTTGTTCACATTAAGGGGGCAAGGAAGGCCCTATCTGAAACCCACCCACTAGTGTCAGATGACACATACAGCATCTTTATCTACAAAGGGCAGGGCTGAGCTGTCTTAAGATGTGGCTTGGCTAATGTCTCCTTGCTGGAAGTCACCTGGGAAGAAGACAAAGTGTCCAAAGAAAGAAATGAGGGGCACCTGGGTAGCTCAGTGATTAAGCTTCTGCCTTTGGCTCGGGTCGTGATCTCAGGGTCCAGGGATGGAGCCCCATATCGGACTCTCTGCTCAGCAGGGGGCCTGCTTCCCCCTCCCTCTCTGCCTGCCTCTCTGCCTAGTTGTGATCTCTCTCTCTGTCAAATAAATAAATAAAATTAAATTAAAAAAAAGAAAGAAATGATAGCTAGACATGCCTCAGGTCTAATTACCAATTTACCTCTTTGTCTCTTTGGCTGGAAGAGGAAAATGTATCAAATATACCACATTTGAAAGCTGTATTCCTAGAAAACATGGGCCCCAAATGTCACAGAATCTGACCAGCCAGAGCAAGAGTTCTCTACCTCCGGGGAAGGGCAGATTCTCTTTTTGAGAGGACAATGTAGAGGCTAGAATTGTTTTATAATCATCTGCTTAACTGTCTTCCTTCCTCACACACACTGAGTTTCTTGAGGTATTTGAATACTGAGCATTTTGAAGAAAAATACTTTGTATCTCCAAAGAGCTAGTATAATCGTAGTATTTAGCATAAACGCAGTGGTATTTGCTAAATGAAATGCCCCCTCATCATCCACTAGTCTGTTAAAGTAACTCTGAGTAATGCTGTACCTGGAATGATGTAAAACCCCTCACGTGTAAAGTACCCCCACAATGGGCCTCTTTCCACGGTTACTTCCAGATCTCATTACTCTACCTCCCTGGAGAGTTTGTTGTCTCTGTGCTCAGAATCCAGTCTAGCGCTGACCAGCAGTTTATCAGTGAGCTTTTCCTTGTTCTGAATGGACACGGAAAGAATGGACACACAGCCTATGTCAGCAGACTCCACAGTCATCCCCTCCATCAAATCAAAGGATGGAACCCGATATGGGACTTGATCCCAGGACCCTGGGATCATAATATGAGCCAAAGGCAGACGCCCGACTCACTGAGCCATGCAGGTGTCCCCTATAAACACTTCAAAATGTATATTTAATAGAACAGAAGTATTTTAAAAACTATGCCATGTCTTATAATGACAGGGTTATTTTTAAATGATTTTTATACTAAACAGCTATTGCTCATCATCTGTTATGGTTCATTTATCCCATCAACAGTTATCGAATAACAATGTATTTGGCATATAAGAGAAGATGAAAGAGTGCCTAGCATAGAATTTGACACATAGTATTTAATAAATATTGCTTTAGTATTATATATTTAATCTTCACAACCATATTGCAGAGAGCCAAATGGAAACTCTGTGAGTGTCTGTAATTTACTCAGTCACAAAGCTAGATAAATCTAGAGGCTGGGTTTATGAGCTATGGCTTTGATTCCAGTGCCTATTCTGTGATATCACCATTGCTATTTGACTGGGAATGAAGAGTAAGTAGTAGACTAGTGTCAGATGGTAGTGGGCCTTGAGTGCTAAGCTAAGGGGGGCTTTGGTTTTATTCAATATTTGACGTTTCATTCATGTTGGACTCCCTACTGATTGGCCAAAGCAGTGTTTCCTGTTTTTGCTTGAACTTAAGACTCACTGAAGATTTGATGTAAATACCATTTATCAGACTCTGCCTGATAGATTCTGCTTCAGTGTGTCTCAGACTTGACCTGGAACTCTGTATACTTTTTTTTTTTTTCCCATTTTATTTATTTTTTCAGCGTAACAGTATTCATTCTTTTTGCACAACACCCAGTGCTCCATGCAAAACGTGCCCTCCCCATTACCCACCACCTGTTCCCCCAACCTCCCACCCCTGACCCTTCAAAACCCTCAGGTTGCCCCAACCTCCCACCCCTGACCCTTCAAAACCCTCAGGTTGTTTTTCAGAGTCCATAGTCTCTTATGGTTCGCCTCCCCTCCCCAATGTCCATAGCCCACTCCCCCTCTCCCAATCCCACCTCCCCCCAGCAACCCCCAGTTTGTTTTGTGAGATTAAGAGTCATTTATGGTTTGTCAGGAACTCTGTATTCTTAATGCGCTCCCCCTAATAAACTTCTCATCCAGCAACCTGGAAAACACTGGGCAAAAGATTTGCTTGGTCCTTCTAATCTTGTTACCATTTTTTCCTGACTAAGTTTACATATAATCAGAAGTTACTAAAAGAAAGCATTTCGTTGAATAAACAGATCTTCTCTGAAAGTCTGCAGAAGCAATCTGATTGCCAGTGGGCTCTGAATTCCTGCGTTACCTGCAGCAGACATGGTTGCCTATCTTGTGGACACTCTTGGCCACTTGATTGGAGGGGTAACAGTGGTCACTGCCGCTCATAGTGACTCTCGGGGGGATGACTGCACATTCTCTTTGAAATACCAGCTTTGGAGAAGTCTCCACTGGCAAGTGCACTTGACGACGTCTGACATGTGAGATGAGGTATTGACGATGGCGCGTCAGAAGCTCGTTATTAAAAGGGCACTTCTAAAGTACTCTTCACGGTGAGGCTGCAAGAAAAGCAATTCTCTCTGCAGTTGGGAAAAATGTAGAATAAGCAGATGTTTAAAGAGGCTGATTATTATAATACATTTATTTAAAATAACACTGTGTTTAATGTGCAAAAAAAAAATCTCTTGGGTGGGGGTGGGTGGAAGATGTCATATGCTTAAATGAGGGGGTAGAAACCCTTTGTGATTTGTTCAGCAGAGCCCAGGATGAGTAGAGGAAATTGTCTTTGCTGTTTGACCAATGTGAAAGAAAACAATTTTCATGATGCTTGTTAAAGATAGTAAGGCAGACTATTCAAGATTATGTCAATAGATAGGTATAGGGACCACTTTTGCAGTGAGGGAGAAAGATTGGGCTCATCTTTATATATAACCCACCTAAGTGGGAATTGATAACGGAGGAGCAGGGTGAGAGTCGGGGTGGAGGTACTTAGAGGAACTATCAAAGGTAGAGGGGGATTCTGGCTAAGCAGATGGAACAGCATTTATGCTGGAGACAGGCCAGGGTAATCAGATGTTACCTGGAAGATGGTAGAGGATGAGAAGCCTAATCAGATAGGAAGGCAAATGGGAAAATGGTTCTTTAAACTGACCTAGTACTGTCTTCCTAAAACTATATTCTACAAAGAAGTACGCAGATGGTCCTAGAAGAAGATTGGGGAGCTAGACTACAGTTTGGTCAGGCCAAGAATCTTTGTCACCAGCATTCTTGAGAAGAGCAAAGAGTCTTTTTCATCTTCCCCACGAATTTTTCCTTGAATTCTTTGAAATCTTCCTTAAATGCTATGTCTTATGGTGCTATTCTGTGCAGTTCTGTGAAAGTTGCTGTGACCCATGTATGATGAACAGGAAAGGGCTAATGTTTGCTTTGCTGGCCTCGAGCTGATCCTACCGCCCCAGAGTGGTATGGCCAGAAGATTTTTGATGTGAAAAATGGAGAGATAGTGTCTTCCCAGGTTTAGAAGCTGCAAGACTTTCAAATTCTTGAATTGGATATAAGTGGCTTCTCCTACAAAAGATGTAAAAAATTTATTGTCCCCTTTTCATGGAAATAAAATGAACTCCTACTTAGAGTCAGAATTTTGACATTGCATTTAGAAAGTAGATTTAGAGAAAAAGAATAATTGATAAAGTAAAAGAGAATTATAATTAGCAGTTCAGTATCTTATAATCTATTATTTATTTGTTCTATTTTATTTATTTTTAATTCTTTTAAATTTTATTTTATTCTTTCAGTGTTCCAAAATTCATTGTTTATGCAGCACACCCAGTGTTCCATACAATCAATACGTGCCCTCCTTAATACCCATCACCAGGCTCACCCATCCCTCTACCCTCCTCTCGTCTAAAACCCTGTTTGTTTCGCAGAGTCCACAGTCTCTCATGGTTCATCTCCCCCTCTGACTAACTAAACGCGGAGAGTCAACCAAGAACCATGCCTGCATGATTCAGGTATAAATAACCATATAGATACAAATGTGTTTTTAAATGAACTGTTTCCTAATTACTTGTTTTTTCAATTGATAATATTTTGGCTCCTTTCAACTGATCTCTTTGCTTCTTTTCTCTATTCAAGAATATTTCCAGAAACAGGAAAACCCCAATCTCAGAGGAATTAGTTAATCATACAGAGGTCACTGTTATGGAATCCAAGTAGTCTTGGATGTCCAAGCCATGAGTCCACCCACCCCAGAACTGGGTGTAAACATGAACCATTCCTATGTGGAAAGTAATAGGAGTCAAAAGTTAACATTACAGTTCAAGAACTGTTTTATTTCTGAATCCTCCTGTCTTTGTTTCACCAAAAATGCTATAAACTTCCTATTTTTTTTTGCACACTGTTACTATTATAGGCTATAAAAAGTTTGAGATTGCAACATTATCTTTGCATATTTTAGCTATCTTAGCATATTCCAGTGCGGAGTAGGAAACACAACTTCTACTTAATAAACATTGAATAATGGCTAATTCTGGAGAAACCATATTTACTGTAGGATTAGGCACAGCTGAAGAAGGATGCAAACTCTAAATTGGTTTCACTAGCACCAGAACACATGTTCTTTTGCTCCTGTTGTATTTGAGGGGTAAAATGATCCCTCAGAGTTTTGTATCACCAGACCTATTCATCAAATAGTTTGTATTTGTAGAGATCAAAAAGATTCAGGGGGTCTCTGAAAAGACACCACCCAAATAGTCAGCGATTTCTCCTTCTGTGGATGGAGTCATACATAATGAATGTTCTGTGATGGCTGCAGGAGTTGTGCAGCTATAATTAATGTTATAGAACCCAGTGGAGTTCATTTAATCAAGTCTGTAATGGTGGTATTGACTGTAAAATCTAATGAAGTGATACTAAACATAGTTGATTTGAGATTGGAGTGGGAGTGTTCAAAGACATGTTTGATGCCATTTGTAGCCTAAAATATTGTTAAGGACGAAAGCACAGAGAGTTAGGGCAGTGGAGAACCTCCTTGCTTTCATTTTGAAAGTCATTTCTACTATTTTGATTTGGGCAAAATCCGAAAAACCACCGTTCAAAACCCGTTTGCTCTCAATGTACACAGGGACATTTCATGCTTTGAAGAATTAAAAACACACTTGCATCCTTCAGGGGCTCATGTGAGATTTGAAAAACAAGGCTCTTATAAAATCTGTCTGCCATTACTGGACATTCAGTCATAAAATGAAAATAAATGACTGGATATGGTTAATGCAAAAACTAAGAGTCAAGATGAGTGCATGCATCATGTTGAGAGGAGAGGAAAAGGAAATGATTGTGAGGAATTTGTCAGAAGACATAGGAAAGACACAGGAATTTCTCCAGCAGTAAGATAAAGTGCAAAACAAAAATGTTTTAAAAAGGCAGCATGTGCATGCTGTAGAGGTAAAAGGAAAGAAATATTTGGCGTATTAGTTCGGGAGTCAAGATGAAAATCTTCAGTCTCATCGTAGTGCCTGGTTGAACTTTTAAGAGTAAATGACCTTGGCAGAAATTGTGAACAATAAACTTGGTCTCCGTGGAAAGAAAATGCTGAGGCTAATATCAACGTAATAGAATGAGAGGCATGGGGAAAATGACTCAGTACATTGAAATATAAAGCAGTTATCTGCAAATATTAGTATATGAAATAGCTGAAAGTTTCATTGAAGGAGAGAAGATATTTCAGAGGTAGTATCAGCACGGAATGTAATAGTTTATTTCCACGTTATTAAAGGATGCTCATAGCCTTCACATCCAAGTCCATTAGTATAAATAAAATTGCACAAGCATTTGCGGAGTCTAGAAAAGGACAAGGAGGAATAAAGAGCTTAGACACAAAATTTCTCCAGCTTCTCAAGAAACATTTCTCTGGTAATAAAGCTTTCTTCATTTAGAATATACTGAATTAAAATAAAGATACATTTACTTCTTTTCTTCTGCTTGCTCATTGAAATAGCCAAATATCCAAAATTACCCATCCAGGTCTCATTCATATTTGTATTGGGAAAGATCATACTTTTTAAAGCAAAAGCAAAATCGTACCATTCGATTAGGTGGTCAGTATGTGTTCACATTACTGAGCCACATAGAGCTGACCTGGGGCATCAGAAGCAATAGAAAAACCATCTTTAGGAAACTTCTTGGGATTGCCTTTCACTCTCTGTCTGTCTCTCTCACTCTCCCTCCCCCAAACCTCTCCTGCCTCCCCCCTTTCTCTTTCCTTCCCTCCTTCCTCCCTCCCTCTCACCCCCCTTCACCTCTCTTTTACTCTTTCTTCTTTTTTTTAAAGGATTGTCAGATAAAATATAGTCCACTCAATTAAACTTGAACTACAAATAAATAACAAAATAATTGGAATACAAGTATATTATATACAGTATTTGGGGCATACACTATAAAACCACTCACTATCTGAAATTCAAATTCTACTGCATTTAAATTTCTTTTTATTTTTGAAAAATACATATAACATAAATCTTACCATCTTAACTACTTTTAAGTGTAAAATTCAGTGATATTAAGCATATTTGTATTGTACAAACATCACCATCCATCTCCAGAAAATGAAACTTGCAAACTTGAAACTCTTCACCCATTAAACAATAACTCTTTATTCCTCTCCCCCCTCCCCAGGCCCTCCTGGCGACCACCATTCTAACTTTCTGTTCCTTTGATTTTTTTACCAATTTTAAGTACCTCATATATGTGTATTCATATAGTATTTGTGTTTTTGTGACTAGGTTATTCCATTCTGCATAATGTCCTTAAGATTCGCCTACATTGTAGCATATGTTAGAATTTCTTTCCTTTTTTAAGGCTGAATAATAGTCCATTGTGTGTTTATACCCCTTATGTTTATCCATTCACCTACTGATGAATGCTTACTTACATTACTTCCACTTATAGCTATAGTGAATAATGCTGTTATGAACATGAGTGTACAGACATTTCTTCAAAACCCTGTCTTTATTTCTGTTAGTTGTATACCCAGAAGTGGAATTACTGGATTATATTGTCTTTAATTAAATTTGTTTAAGTTTTAATTTTTTTGAAAAAGTAGAATCTATGCCTAGAATAGAGCCTAATGCAGGGCTTGAACTCAAGACCCTGAGATCAAGACCTTAGCTGAGATCAAGAGTTGGATACTTAACTAACTGAGCCACCCAGGCACTATAGTTTAAACAATAATTTTTAAACAGATTTTAATTTTTAATTTTTTGATTGTGTGAGGAATCACCTCTTGATACTATTATCCACCTTCGTTGTAACATTTTATATTCCCACCAACAGTGTACAAGGGTCTCAATCTTGTCAATGTGTTATTGTTTGTTTGTTTTGATAGTAGCCATCCTAATGGGTATAGAGTGGTATTTTGTTATAGTTTTGATTTGCATTTTCCTTATTAATGACACTCAACATCTTTTCACATGCTTTTTGGTCATTGGTATATTTTCTCTGGAGAAATATCTATTCAAATCCTTCCCCCAGTTTGAATCTGGTCATTTGTCTTTTTGTTGGTGGTTTTTTTTTTCTTAAGATTTTATTCATCTATTCATCTATTTGACAGAGTTCACAAGTAGGTGGAGAGGCAGGCAGAGAGAGAGGAAGAAGCAGGCTCCCTGCTGAGCAGAAAGCCTGATGCGGGGCTTGGTCCCAGGACCCTGGGATCACGACCCGAGACGAAGGCAGAGGCCTTAACCCACTGAGACACCCAGGCGCTCCTGTTGTTATTTTTTTTTTTTTTAAAGATTTTATTTATTTATTTGACAGACAGAGAACACAAGTAGGCAGAGAGGCAGACAGAGAGAGAGGGGGAAGCAGGCTCTCTGCCGAGCAGAGAGCCCGATGCGGGGCTTGATCCCAGGACCTTGAGATCATGACCTGGGCCAAAGGCAGAGGCTTTAACCCACTGAGCCACCCAGGCGCCCCCTGTTGTTATGTTTTTAAAAAAATGCTTCCTATATTCTAGATATTAATCCCGTATCAAATGTGTGATTTGTACAGTTAATCCTGAACAGCACAGAGGGCTAGGGGTGCTGGTCCCCTGTGCTGTTGAAAATCAATGTACAAATTTTGTCTCCCCCCAAATTTTCCTAATAGCCTACTGTTCACCAGAAGCCTTACTGATAACACAGGTGATTAACATATATTTATGTTACCATGTAGTATATATTATATTCTTACAGTAAAGTAGAGAAAAGAAAATGTTATTAAGAAAACATAAGGAAGAGAAAGCATGTTTATAGTACTGTACTGTATTTATTGAAAAAAATTGTGTGTAAGTAGACATGTGCAGTTCAAACCTATGTTTTTCAAGGGTCAACTGTAAATATTTTCTCCCGTTTAGTGGATCACCTTTTTACATTGTTAATAGTATCTTTTCATGCACTTAAATTTTTAGTTTTCATGAAGTTGAATTTGTCCCATTTTGCTTTGTTATCTGTCCCTTTGGTGTCATATCCAAGAAATCACTGTCAAATACCATATCATGAAGCTGTTGCTCTGTTTTCTTGTAAAAGTTTATAATTTTAGCCTCTTTCTTTAATTATTTGATCCATTTTTAGTTCATTTTTGTATGGTGTTAGGTAAGGAACTTTTTTTTGGGGGGGGACTTAGATATCCAGTTTTCACCACACCATTTTTTGAAAAGATGGTCTTTTTGTTCATTGAATGGTCTTGGCAGCCTTGTCAAAAATTATCTGACCACATACACAAGAGTTTATTTCTGAAATATTTCTCCGATACCGTTGCTTCATTGTTTTTATGCCAGTTTCACATGGTTTTGATCACTGTAGCTTTGCAGTTAAGTTTTGAAATCAGGAAGTGTGAGTCCTTCAACTTTGTTTTTCTTTTTCAAGACTGTTTTGATTAGTTGGGGTCTCTTGAAATTCCATATGACTTTTGGAATAGATTTTTCTATTTCTGCACAAAACATCACAGAGATTTTGAAGGGATTGCATTAAATTTCTCTGTGTAGTATTGACATCTTAACAATATTAAGTCTTTATCCAACCCATGAACATGGGATATCTTGCCATTGTCTTTCTTTAATTTCTTTCAGCAATGTTTCATAGTTTTCATTGTATAAGTATCTCACTTTATTGGTTATTTCCTAAGAATTTTATTCTTTGTGATGTTATTATAAACGGAATTATTTTCATAATATCCTTTTTGGATTGTTCATTGTTAGCATGTAAAAATGTAGCTGATTTTTGTGTATTGACTTTAAATCCTTCTACGTTGTTTAGTTTATTAGTTCCAATAGATTTTTTTTTATGTGTGTGTGGAATAGTGTCTTCTCCATAAAAGAGCATATCATCTGTGAATACAAGTAATTTTAGTTTTTCTTCTCAATATAGATGGCTTTTATTTCTGCTTCTTGCCTAATTGCTTGGGCTGGAACTATTCAAGTACTCTGTTGAATATAAGCAAGTGAAAGCAAGAATCCCTGTCTTATCCCTGATCTCAGAGAAAACATTTTCAGTCTTTTGCTGTTGAGTATGATGTTCACTGTGGTTTTTTAATGTATGGCTTTTATTATTTTGAGGTAGTTTCTTTCTATTCCTAGTTTGTCAAGTGTTTTTGTCATGAAAGTGTGTTCAATTCTGTAATTTTTTTGCATCAAATAAGATAATTATTTCCCTTTCATTTTGATAGCGTGGTGTATCACATTGATTGATTTTTATATGCTGAACCATCCTTAGCCCTATTGTCTCATTGTCTAACTTATTTTCTTTGCATTTTTTCATGTGTTTGCTTGGTTTTATTTATTTGGCATCAAAGTCACTATGAAGACAAAATATTGCCTATTACCTGTGGTGGGGAGAAGAATGAATGTTACTTGCACCCATCTTTAGCACAAAGTTAGCCATCTTTTTTTTTTTAAGGATTTTGTTTATTTATTTGATAGAGAGAGTACGAGCAAGTGCATAAGCAAGGGGAGTGGCAGGCAGAGGGAGAGGGAGAAGCAGATTCCCGCTGAGCAGGGAGCCAGCCAAAGGCAGATGTTTAACCAACTGAGCCACCCAGGTGCCCCAAACCATAGTTAGTTTTGAGCAATGAACAAATAAAATAATTTGGGGAGGAGTTAATCTTTAATTTTATTGGTCTTTTATATTTTATTTGAAATTTCACATACTTAATATTTTAAAACTTGTAATTCTGTATCTTTTGAATTCTCATTTTTATTTTTAACCTTTTCTATTTATCTTTTATCTTCCTTAAAATCTTTTAGCATTACGAGGAGGAGTCAAGATGGCGGAGAAGTAACAGGCTGAGACTACATCAGGTAGCAGGAGATCAGCTCAATAGCTTATCTAAACATTGCAAACACCTACAAATCCAATGGGAGAGCAAAGAGAAGAAGAACAGCAATTCTAGAAACAGAAAATCAACCACTTTCTGAAAGGTAGGACTGGCGGAGAAGTGAATCTAAAACGACGGGAAGATAGACCGTGGGGGGAGGGGCCAGCTCCTGGCAAGCGGCAGAGCAACGGAGCACAAAATCAGGACTTTTAAAAGTCTGTTCCACTGAGGGACACTGCTCCAGAGGCTAAACTGGAGTGAAGTCCATGCGGGGTCAGCATGGCCCCAGGTCCCGCAGGGTCACAGAAGGATTGGGGGTGTCGGAGTGTCGCAGAGCTCGCAGGTGTTAGAACAGAGAAGCCGGCTACAGAGACAGAGCCGAGGACTGAACTCTCAGCTCGGGGTTACCTTGAACTGGTCGCGGGCTGGGTGAGCTCAGAGTGCGGCTAGAGGCTGGGGATACAGGAGTGATTGGGTGCTGTCCTCTGGGGGTGCACTGAGGAGTGGGGCCCCAGGCTCTCGGCTCCTCCTGGCCGGTGACTAGGAGTCTGCCATTTTCATTCCCGTCCTCCGGAATGCTACAGAAAGCGTTCAGGGAACAGAAGCTCCCAAATGAGAAACCGAGCGGATTACTTAGTCCGGCCCCTGGTAAGGGCGGTGCAATCCCGCCTCGGGCAAAGACACTTGAGAGTCACTAAAACAGGCCCCTCCCCCAGAAGATCAACAAAATATCCAGCCAGGACAAAGTTCATCTATCAAGGAAAGCAGGTTCAATTCCTAAGACAGCAGTGGAATTCCAGAGGAGGAAAAAGCAAAGCATGGAACTCATGGCTTTCTCCCCATGATTCTTTAGTCTTGTGGTTAATTCAATTTTTTTTTCTTTGTTCAATTTTTTTTTCTTTCTTTTTTCTTCTTCTGCTACATTTTTTACAACTTTTACCCTTTTCTTTTTTAATGTTTTTTGACTAGTTTATCTAAAATATATATATATATTCTTTCTTTTTTATATTTTTTCTTTATTTGTTTTATTTTTCAAATTTTTTTCTTTTTTTTTCTGAACCTCCTTTTATCCCCTTTCTCCCCCCCACAATTTTGGGTCTCTTCTGACTTGGTTACAGTTCTGAAATGGTTACATTTTTCTGGGGTCTTTGCCACCCTTTTAGTATTTTATTTGATCTTTCATTTCCTCTTATCTGGACAAAATGACAAGGGGGAAAAAATCACCACAAACAAAAGAACAAGAGGCAGTACCAAAGGCTAGGGACCTAATCAACACAGACATTGGTAATATGTCAGATCATGAGTTCAGAATGACGATTTTGAACATTCTAGCCGGGCTCGAAAAAAACATGGAAGATATTAGAGAAACCCTCTCGGGAGATATAAAAGCCCTTTCTGGAGAAATTAAAGAACTAAAATCTAACCAAGTTGAAATCAAAAAAGCTATTAATGAGGTGCAATCAAAAATGGAGGCTCTCACTGCTAGGATAAATGAGGCAGAAGAAAGAATTGGTGATATAGAAGACCAAATGACAGAGAATAAAGACGCTGAGCAAAAGAGGGACAAACAGCTACTGGACCACAAGGGGAGAATTCGAGAGATAAGTGACACCATCAGACGAAACAACATTAGAATAATTGGGATTCCTGAAGAAGAAGAAAGAGAGAGGGGAGCAGAAGGTCTATTGGAGAGAATTATTGGAGAGCATTTCCCTAATATGGCAAAGGGAAAAAGCATCAAAATCCAGGAGATGCAGAGAACCCCCCTCAAAGTCAACAAGAATAGGTCCATACCCCGTCACCTAAGTAAAATTTACAAGTCTTAGTGACAAAGAGAAAATCCTGAAAGCAGCCCGGGAAAAGAAGTCTGTAACATACAATGGTAAAAGTATTAGATTGGCAGCAGACTTATCCACAGAGACCTGGCAGGCCAGAAAAAGCTGGCATGATATATTCAGAGCACTAAACGAGAAAAACATGCAGCCAAGAATACTCTATCCAGCTAGGCTATCATTGAAAATAGGAGAGATAAAAACCTTCCAGGACAAACAAAAACTGAAAGAATTTGCAAACACCAAACCAGCTCCACAGGAAATATTGAAAGGGGTCCTCTAAGCAAAGAGAGAGCCTAAAAATAGTAGATCAAAAAGGTACAGAGACAATATACAGTAATAGTCACCTTACAGGCTAATAATATCACTAAATTCATATCTCTCAATAGTTACCCTGAATGTTAATGGGCTAAATGCCCCAATCAAAAGACACAGGGTATCAGAATGGATAAAAAAACAAAACCCATCAGTATGTTGCCTACAAGAAACTCATTTTAGACGTGAAGACACCTCCAGATTTAAAGTGAGGGGGTGGAAAACAATTTACCATGCTAATGGGCATCAGAAGAAAGCTGGGGTGGCCATCCTTATATCAGATCAATTAGACTTTAAGCCAAAGACTATAATAAGAGATGAGGAAGGACACTATATCCTACTCAAAGGGTCTGTCCAACAAGAAGATCTAACAATTTTAAATTTCTATGCCCCTAACGTGGGAGCAGCCAACTATATCAACCAATTAATAACAAAATCAAAGAAACACATCAATAATAATACAATAATAGTAGGGGACTTGAACACTCCCCTCACTGAAATGGACAGATCATCCAAGCAAAAGATCAACAAGGAAATAAAGGCCTTAAATGACACACTGGACCAGATGGACATCACAGATATATTCAGAACATTTCATCCCAAAGCAACAGAATACACATTCTTCTCTAGTGCACATGGAACCTTCTCCAGAATAGATCACATCCTGGGTCACAAATCAGGTCTCAACTGGTATCAAAAGATTGGGATCATTCCCTGCATATTTTCAGACCACAATGCTCTGAAGCTAGAACTCAATCACAAGAGGAAAGCTGGAAAGAACCCAAATACATGGAGACTAAACAGCATCCTTCTAAAGAATGAATGGGTCAACCAGGAAATTAAAGAAGAATTAAAAAAAATCATGGAAACAAATGATAATGAAAACACAATGGTTCAAAATCTGTGGGACACAGCAAAGGCAGTCCTGAGAGGAAAATATATAGCAGTACAAGCCTTTCTCAAGAAACAAGAAAGGTCTCAAGTACACAACCTAACCCTACACCTGAAGGAGCTGGAGAAAGAACAAGAAAGAAACCCTAAACCCAGCAGGAGAAGAGAAATCATAAAGATCAGAGCAGAAATCAATGAAATAGAAACCAAAAAATCAATAGAAAAAATCAATGAAACTAGGAGCTGGTTCTTTGAAAGAATCAATAAGATTGATAAAACCCTGACCAGACTCATCAGAAAGAAAATAGAAAGGACCCAAATAAATAAAATCATGAATGAAAGAGGAGAGATCACAACCAACATCAAAGAAATACAGACAATTATAAGAACATACTATGAGCAACTCTACGCCAACAAATTTGACAAGCTGGAAGAAATGGATGCATTCCTAGAGACATATAAACTACCACAACTGAACCAGGAAGAAATAGAAAACCTGAACAGGCCCATAACCAGTAAGGAGATTGAAACAGTCATCAAAAATCTCCAAACAAACAAAAGCCCAAGGCCAGATGGCTTCCCAGGGGAATTCTACCAAATATTTAAAGAAGAACTAATTCCTATTCTCCTGAAACTGTTCCAAAAAATAGAAATGGAAGGAAAACTTCCAAACTCATTTTATGAGGCCAGCATCACCTTGATCTCAAAACCAGACAAGGATCACACCAAAAAAGAGAACTACAGACCAATATCCTTGATGAACACAGATGCAAAAATTCTCACCAAAATATTAGCCAATAGGATTCAACAGTACATTAAAAGGATTATTCACCACGATCAAGTGGGATTTATTCCAGGGCTGCAGGGTTGGTTCAACATCCGCAAATCAATCAATGTGATAGAACACATTAATAAAAGAAGGAACAAGAACCATATGATACTCTCAATAGATGCTGAAAAAGCATTTGACAAAGTACAGCATCCCTTCCTGATCAAAACTCTTCAAAGTGTAGGGATAGAGGGCACATACCTCAATATTATCAAAGCCATCTATGAAAAACCCACCGCAAATATCATTCTCAATGGAGAAAAACTGAAAGCTTTTCCGTTAAGGTCAGGAACACGGCAGGGATGTCCATTATCACCACTGCTATTCAACATAGTACTAGAAGTCCTAGCCTCAGCAATCAGACAACAAAAAGAAATTAAAGGCATCCAAATCGGCAAAGAAGAAGTCAAATTATCACTCTTCGCAGATGATATGATACTATATGTGGAAAACCCAAAAGACTCCACTCCAAAACAGCTAGAACTTGTACAGGAATTCAGTAAAGTGTCAGGATATAAAATCAATGCACAAAAATCAGTTGCATTTCTGTACACCAACAACAAGACAGAAGAAAGAGAGATTAAGGAGTCAATCCCATTTACAATTGCACCCAAAAGTATAAGATACCTAGGAATAAACCTAACCAAAGAGGCTAAGAATTATACGCAGAAAACTATAAAGTACTCATGAAAGAAATTGAGGAAGACACAAAGAAATGGAAAAATGTTCCATGCTCCTGGATTGGAAGAATAAATATTGTGAAAATGTCTATGCTACCTAAAGCAATCTACACATTTAATGCAATCCCTATCAAAATACCATCCATTTTTTTTCAAAGAAATGGAACAAATAATCCTAAAATTCATATGGAACCAGAAAAGACCTCAAATAGGCAAAGGAATATTGAAGAAGAAAGCCAAAGTTGGTGGCATCACAATTCCGGACTTCAAGCTCTATGACAAAGCTGTCATCATCAAGACAGCATGGTACTGGCACAAAAACCGCCACATAGATCAATGGAACAGAATAGAGAGCCCAGAAATAGACCCTCAACTCTATGGTCAACTAATCTTCAACAAAGCAGGAAAGAATGTCCAATGGAAAAAAGACAGCCTCTTCAATAAATGGTGCTGGGAAAATTGGACAGCCACATGCAGAAAAATGAAATTGGACCATTTCCTTACACCACACATGAAAATAGACTCAAAATGGATGAAGGACCTCAATGTGAGAAAGGAATCCATCAAAATCTTTGAGGAGAACCCAGGCAGCAACCTCTTTGACCTCAGCCACAGCAACATCTTCCTAGGAACATCGGCAAAGGCAAGGGAAGAAAGGGCAAAAATGAACTATTGGGATTTCATTAAGATCAAAAGCTTTTGCACAGCAAAGGAAACAGTTAACAAAACCAAAAGACAACTGACAGAATGGGAGAAGATATTTGCAAACGACATATCAGATAAAGGGCTAGTATCCAAAATCTATAAGGAACTTAGCAAACTCAACACCCAAAGAACAAACAATCCAATCAAGAAATGGGCAGAGGACATGAACAGACATTTCTGCAAAGAAGACATCCAGATGGCCAACAGACACATGAAAGAGTGCTCCATGTCACTCAGCATTGGGGAAATACAAATCAAAACCACAATGAGATATCACCTCACACCAGTCAGAATGGCTAAAATTAACAAGTCAGGAAATGACAGATGCTGGTGAGGATGCGGAGAAAGGGGAACCCTCCTTCCCTGTTGGTGGGAATGCAAGCTGGTGCAACCATTCTGGAAAACAGCATGGAGGTTCCTCAAAATGTTGAAAATAGAACTACCCTATGACCCAGCAATTGCACTACTGGGTATTTACCCTAAAGATACAAACATAGTGATCCGAAGGGGCAGGTGTACCCAAATGTTTATAGCAGCAATGTCTACAATAGCCAAACTATGGAAAGAACCTAGATGTCCATCAACAGATGAATGGATAAAGAAGAGGTGGTATATATACACAATGGAATACTATGCAGCCATCAAAAGAAATGAAATCTTGCCATTTGTGACGACGTGGATGGAACTAGAGGGTATCATGCTTAGTGAAATAAGTCAGTCGGAGAAAGACAAGTATCATATGATCTCCTGATATGAGGACGTGGAGATGCAACATGGGGGTTAGGGGGTTAGGAGAAGAATAAATGAAACAAGATGGGATTGGGAGGGAGACAAACCATAACTGACTCAATCTCACAAAGCAAACTGGGGGTTGCTGGGGGGAGGTGGGGTTGGGAGAGGGGGAGTGGGTTATGGACATTGGGGAGGGTATGTGCTATCGTGAGTGCTGTGAAGTGTGCAAAGCTGGCGATTCACAGACCTGTACCCCTGGGGATAAAAATACATTATATGTTTATAAAAAAAAAAAATTGGAAGGGGAGGAGAACCATAAGAGACTATGGACTCTGAAAACCAACCTGAGGGTTTTGAAGGGTCGGGGGTGGGAGGTTGGGGGAACAGGTGGTGGGTAATAGGGAGGGCACGTATTGCATGGTGCACTGGGTGTTGTGCAAAAACAATGAATACTGTTATGCTGAAAAAAATAAATAAATTTAAAAACTTAAAAATAAGATCTTTTAGCATTACATCTCTTACTATTTTTGCTACATTGAAAATATTTTTTCTTGTCTCATTCTTAGTCTTTCACATATTTTATTGATTTCTGATTTGCTTTTATAATAGCCAGCAAGACACATAGCTAACAGAGACAGCAGAAGGCAAATTCTCCCCAATAAATCAGAAGCATCAGTTCCTTTTTTCTCAGCAGGACCTTTATATGCCTCCTACATTTCTCCCAGACCTTTCAAGCTTGGAAGTTCAAATAGCCTCATCCAGAAGCCTAGGGAGACACATAGCCTACTTCTTCCCAGAGTTATAATTGTTGTGCAGATCATATAACCAGCATTTTACACTAGTCTCATATAAGTATGATATAAGTATGATCATTTGCTGGCTTAAAATTTCTGGATTCCTCCTTTTGCTTTATCTCACTAGATGTGAATGCATGCATGTGAGTTACTGTCCTCAGAAGACACCACTTCCCTTACATCCATCTCAAGCACTGGCTGTTTTCTCCTATACCCCTTAAAGAACTGTGTCTGGTTGTGAGGAAGACATTTCCTTGCACTCCTCTCTTCCTCTTTCCTAACTCCCACCTCACTTTGATGCTCATGCCATCAGATTATATTAATCACTATTCCTTCATTGCTGTCATTTACTGACCCTGGTGTCAGTTTCCCTCATATCTAGATGATTTTTGCCCCTGGCTCGCTGTTACTCTCTCTAATGTAATTGTTGTCTTGATTCTTTATTGCAGTACCAGTTACATAATTTGTGAGCTCAATACAAAATGAAAATATGAATCCCTGTTCAAAGATCATTAAGAATTTCAAGGCAGTGATAGCAGAGCATTAAGCCAAGGGCAGGGTTCTTCAGAGCACAGGGCTGCCTGTGTGATGCACAGGTCACACAGCCATGAAGCTGACCTTGCCTGGCTGGGAACCCCTCTTCACCTTCCCTCTCATTGTAATGAATGAAGGAGCTTGTGACACCTCTGGATGAGTGAGCATTGGAGTGAAAGCTTCACCCCTCCTTCTACACTTTGAAGTTTCTCTTCTCTGGGAAGGCAAAGATAGGAGAGCTGGTTAGTAAGAGTTTATGTCCACTGGACTCTACTCATCAGTGGGTAGCATTAATATGCTGAAGGCAACCACTTTTATCTCTTTATTGGCCTTTTGGATTGTTCCTGCTCAGGCTCATCTTTCACTCCCAGTTTTCATGCAGTGAACCAGAGTTTTGCTCATTGTCCAACATTTCGGGCCCTACATCCTCAATGAAACAGAGAGAGATTATGATACTCCACCCTTGTCCTCAGATTCAAGCCCTGTTTGTCAGCACAGTTTACTCAACAATTCTAGAGATTGATAGCTATTAAGAAACTGCCTAGCCCTCAGGTAAAGCTGACTCTTTGATCCCCATGTGGTTTATACTCCTGTGGTTAGTATCTATTAATATTAGAACATCCAAGCTTGCAACATGATACTTTCCATCTCAACCTCTCAGGAATGAAATGTTGTCCTGACACACAGTCACATGGTTCCTCAACTCCTGGTCCCCCCCGCCACCCCCAGTCCCCATACTCTTCTCCTTTAATAGACTTGAATTAGAAAAAAACAAAAAAACCATGTCTGTCCACATTTGTGGTTTTAAACCTCCCTGTCTCTGACTGGCAGGAAAAACAATTTTGGCAGAGGTGAGCATCGGTCGTCCCCTTGGTTTCTGACAACCTCAGGGAAGGAAAACATGACTGATAATAAGAGGGGATTGCTTTAGGGCTAAGCCAGCTGACAGTCTCAGTCAAGCAATGACTTTGGCTCAGGGTTTTTTTTGACAAGTAATATTCTCTGAGTAAGCAGGAAGGACAACACCAGCAGTTTGTATTTTTAGAATGTAAAGAGACTTTCTCTCTGTCATTCCCTAAAATCCCAATGTATCCCCTTTATTTAGACTGAGGGACTTTTAAGAATCTACCATGTGAAATGTGTTGTATTTCCTTGCAGGATATTGTTGAGGTGGTAGCTCATTATATCACAGATGGTCCTCTCCATGTGGATTCTGGTGAGTACTTTCTTTTTGGTATTAGAATGAGTCATAATTGTACTCCTTATAAACATCATGTTTATTTTTATGTTATGGACATTGGTGATCTCTTTGCTTTAGCCACAAGAAGACAAAGCTTCAAATTCTGAATCCCACCTCTCATATATGTAATGTTCCTACATTGCATAAGCTAATTTAATTTTTACTTCATATTACTTTTTCTCCTCCTTCCCATCCACCCTTCTCATCTTTAGCTTCTGATTTTCGATTTTACACATTTGATGTTACATTTCAACATGTCACTTGAAGTCCTTTCTAGAATAGGGAAAGGTATATATAAATACACAGGAAAGGAGTTATGAAAACATAGCACAAGATCATTTGATCTTGACACACAGAATTTAAGTCACAAAAATTTGAAATCATGTGGATATGAGATGCAGCACTGGAACTTTAAATTTTTAATCTCAGATTCCATCACTTGTCTTTTCTGTGGCTTTATAAATGTCTCATACATAGAGATTTCTGCTCTGGAAAAAATTTAGGAATCTGACCTGATGTTCAGAGGTAATGTGAGAACTAATTTGTTCATGTGCAGCATAAATTTAAAAGCTTAGATTCATGGAGACGAAATTAGTATTGTTAACTACATCTTTGGGAGACAGGCAGGCTGGTGCTTCATGCAAAATCCACAAGTTGGATATTAACTCTGCCCTAGTAAGGGTCCCTTAACTGTAATATACATCATTCACCTGCAAAAGCAGTGTTACAGTTCCTAGTAACATCAGTGCTGGGCTTTTCTGAGCTAATTAAAAATTTACAATGACTTTCACTAAAGTATTTCCTTCTTAATTTTTAGCTCTACTTCAAAGGTATTATTTAACAACATAACAATGCACCCATTGATTCCAACCATCCTAGTTAAATATACAGGGATGTTCACCAACATTTTGTCTGAAACCACTCTTTTTTTGATTAGCTGTCAACAAGAGACCATCTCTGTTCCAAGTGAAACTAAGTCATTATCATCTATGCTTCAGCTTTTCTTTCATCTTATGGCCTCCAGGGCATTAAGATAATGAGTCTGCTTCCCTCCTTCCCAAAGAGTAGTGGTGTCCACTCTGTTTCACTTAACATTTAAATTTTCGACTGCATACAGCATTTAACCTGTTCAAATCCTTGTAGCTTTGTTCAGCAAGAGTAATACAGGTCCATGTAAGATATAACATGCAGAACCAATGCATTAGACGTTATACATGTGGTAGGTTCTTTCCCTTAGTAGAACCAACGCTCATTTACTCATATTAGTTTATTGCATGTTATGTAAGTTCCTGCAAGATGAATTAAGGACCAGATTTTCTCATTTGTCAGAGCCACCAAGAGGCTTAGGTGGGGACAGGAAGTCCTGGGAGGGTCAAGGATAAAAATTCCATTTTACTTATGTGGGGCAGGAAATCAGCCAACTGAAGACAGCCTCATCAGCAGCATTTGATTTTCTGGGATAGTGCCATGTCAACAGTGGTCTTTTAACATAGAGGTTTTACAGTATTTAGTAAATTAGAAATATCAAATATGTATACTCACTTTTTCAACCAAAAGATATTCAGCACTCTGCCAGTAAACACAGTATTTTGTCTTTATTTTCATTTTTACTTCTTTATTTTTAAATTTTATTTTATTATGTTATGTTCATCACCATATGACTTGCCAAGGCAATGTTGAAAAAGAAGAACAAAGCTGGGGGCATCACGTTGCCTGATTGTAAGCTGTATTACAAAGCTGTCATCATCAAGAAAGCATGGTACTGGCAGAAAAACAGACACATGGATCCATGGGACAGAATAGAGAGACCAGATTTGGGCCCTCAACAATATGGTCAACTAATTTTTGACAAAACAGGAAAAAATTGTCTTCAATTTTATAAGGGCTGAAATAAACTTCAATAAATGATTATCTTGATTATTTGTTAAATTAAAACAATGACTAAAAATTCTTTTGGTGTTGTATCTCACAACATACTCCAGTGTGATACTTATTTGGATTAAATATATCTGATTTATTTTGGTCATCCTTTGTATATAATCTCAATTAGTATGTATTTCAAGGAGTTTAAAGATACAAGAAATAGGAGGCAATTTAACATGTTGGAGTTAGCTTTAATGCTGTGTTGATTTGAGGCAAGCTTCCTTGGTCTTAACTTCGTTTTTCTTACCCATAAAATGTAGATAATTATCCTTATATTCCAAAGCTGTAGCAAAGCTTAAAGAAGATAATGTACATAAAACACAGAGTGTAACATTTGGCATACTATATGGACTCAATAAGCGGTAACTATTATTGATTATCTTGGTTTAATAAAGAAACAATGTTACTGGGGCACCGGGGTGGCTCAGTCGGTTAAACTTATGACTCCATTTTGGTTCAGGTCATGATCTCACAGGTTGCGGGATCGAGCCGCTCAAGCAGGAAGTCTGCTTGGGATTCTCTCCTTCTCCTCTGCCCTTCCCCCTGCTCTCTTTCTCAAATAAATAGTTTAAAAAAAGGAAACAGTGTTACTCAATGATACAGTAATGAATCTCCATTATGAGTTCTACATGCCATTTAAATGTTGTGGTTACTATTTATATATTACTATGGAACTGTATGGCGGCCACTGTAATTGGGATATAGCAGTTTTAATCAAAGTTCTTGCTCCCCAGAAGCTAAGTTGGAATTACCATCAAGGCTGAAGTGACTATTTTGTACATTAGTGAGAGTTTCTATACAGTATACATGAAAATAAATGGAACTTCTAGGTCCCAGAGTACATATGTATGTTTAGCTCTAGTGGGCACTACAAAAATATTTTCAAAGCATTTATTGCATTTTATACTCCTACTACCAGTGTCTGAGAATTCCAGCTGCACTGTATCTTTGTTAAAACTTAATTTTATAAGACTTTTAGATTTTAGCCATTCTAGTATTATCAGTGGTATATTATTGTGATTTTTTTTTTGTCTCTTGAAATAGTATCTTTTATTTAATAGAAGTTCTTAATTTTAATGATGATAAATTATTAGTCTTTTCTTATACAGCAAGAGTTAATTTTCCTGGGATTCAAATACAGTATGCCAAAATTGTGGCATGAAAATATTATTTTTCAATATTATTGCCTCTCGAAATATATTCTTTTACCCCTTACATTTAGATCTGTGATTCATATGGAATGGTATAGGTGTGAGATGAGGGGTCAAGATTCAAGTTTTCTTCACATGGATGTAAAATTGACCCAGGATCAATTTATTTAAACATCTTTTCTTTCCCAATGGATGTGCATTGTTGTATTTCTTATAGGTGTTCATTGATGTAGCAGTCTGTTTCTAGGCTTTTTCTTTTGCTTTATGTATCTATCTTTCTACAGACTGTCCCATACTGTCTTAATTATTATAGCTTTATACTAAGTCTTGATATCTAGAATATAAGCTTCTAACTTTATTTTTCCTCTCCAAAAAAGAAGATTGGTTTGGGTATTTCTGGCCTTTGGCATTTCCAAGTAAATTCTGGAATCAACTTCCACAAGAATATCTGTTGAAAGTTTTGATTTGGTTTGTACTGAATCTATACATAAATTTGAGTAGAATTGACATTATGACAATATTAAATATTTCAATCCATGAACATGATATATTTCTCTATTCAGTCTTTTATAGTTTTCCTAATAGTGTTTTATGGTTATTTGTATAAAGATCTTGCATACTACACTTACTATTATTTATTTGTAATTATTTGATGTTACTTTAAGTAATATTTAAAAATGGTATTGTATGTTTGTTGCTTGTGTGTAGAAATAAAATTAATTTTTATATATTAATTTAGTTTATAGTGACCTTAGCAAATTCATTTTTTTAATTTAATAACTTATTTAAAGATTCTTTTGAATTTTCTATGTATACAACCATGTTGTCTGTGAATAAGATGGCAGTTAGATTTTTTCCTTCTCAGTTCCTAACCCTTCTTTTCCCTGTCTTATTGCCTTGTTAAGACTTCCTGTCAGTCCTAAATAGAAGTGGGGATAACAGCAACTTGTCTCATTCTTACTCCAAATTACTATGTGTCACAATTAAATACAGTATTTCCTGTATGCGTTTTGTAATTACTCTTTATTAAATTATGGATATTCTATTCCTAATTTGCTAAGAGCTTTTGTCATGAATACATACTAAATTTGTCAAGTGCTTTCTTTTCATCTGTGAAGGCAATCATATAATTTTTCTCCTATAGTCTGTTAATGTGTTGAATTATATTGATTGATTGCTAATGTACAATCTAACCTTTTATGTTTGGAATAAATTCATCTTGATCATGATGTATTATCATTTTTGTTTATTACTAGACTCATTTTGCTAACATTTTATTTAGGATTTTACCTTTTTGTTGATGAAAGAGAATAGCCTCTAACTTGCTTTCTTATACATCCTCGTCAAGTTTTGTTGTCACATTCCTTCCAAATTCAAAGTATGAGTGGGAAAGTATTCTCTTTTCTTATGCTCTAGAAAAATTAATGAAGATTGGTGTTATTTTTCTTTAAATGCTTGGGAAAACTAGTTGACCCTGGGGCTTCCTTTGTGAGTATATCATTTTTAGGTTGCATTTTCTTTCTTTTTTTTTTTTTTTAAGATTTTATTTATTTATTTGACAGACATAGATCACAAGCAGGCAGAGAGAGAGGAGAAAGCAGGCTTCCCACAGAGCAGAGAGCCCAATATAGGGCTCGATCCCAGGACCCTGGGATCATGACCTGAGCTGAAGGCAGAGGCTTTAACCCACTGAGCCACCCAGGCGCCCCTAGGTTGCATTTTCTTATTTGTTCTTATTCTTTACATAGATCTTTAGCAGTTTTTAAAAAGCAGAGGATTTATAAGCATAGCAGGGGCTCAAAGTTAAGGTAAAAATGAGTGGAGACATTTCTAGAACTTTCTAATGAATATATTTATTCATTTATTCAAAATATTCAATCTAGGGGCGCCTGGGTGGCTCAGTGGATTGGGCCGCTGCCTTCGGCTCGGGTCGTGATCTCGGGGTCCTGGGATCGAGCCCCCTGTCGGGCTCTCTGCTCTGCAGGGAGCCTGCTTCCTCCTCTCTCTCTGCCTGCCTCTCTGCCTACTTGTGACCTCTCTCTCTGTCAAATAAATAAATAAATTAATTAATTAAAAAAAATATTCAATCTAAATTTGAGCATCGACTATGAAGTCTCTAAAGAATCATTGATTATTTTTCATCAAAGATGTAAAGGGTTCAAAGTGATATTTTACGAAGGTTAGTTCGTGGTAATGTGCCCCTCCCGGGGCCCCCTAAATTGGATAGGGCTGGAATGAGAGGTAGGGGGATAGGTGTGGGGCTGTCGTAATAATTGTAATGATCCAGACATAAAGTACAAAGGACTTGAGGTTAGATAACAATTGTAGAAATAATTAGGCAGAGAGGAAGTTGGTAAAGGAAGTAGACATAGGATTTGTTGGCTGGTTGAAAGGAAGGGGTGAGAAAGAAGAAGAGCTTCCAATTGGACAAGAAGTCTTGAGTCTAGGTGATAAGAAACCAGACCAAGTAAAAGGGAGTCTCCAAGACAGAACAGAAAGCAAGCTCTTTAAAGGGACCATGAAATTCTTTATTCTCATAAGGTTGATGACATTTATCAAACTCCAATCTCTACATTTTCTTTGCTGTTATTTTTATTTCAGGGTTTTGCTATCAGAGCTAGAATTTCACTCTTAGGAGCTGAGTCACTGTGATGTACAGTAGGAAAACTGCACCTTTTCATTGAAAGCAGGTGGGCAAGATTGTGTTAGAAGACAACTACCCTTTTAAGTGTCATCTCCCCTACTCTGATGGTATTTAATTCTGAGCCTCCCAGACAGAAATCATTAATACCTTTTCTCTCTCACATGTTTATGCAAAGGAGAAAAAACTATAAAAATGTAGAATTGTGCTGGGTTAACTATTGTAACCAAGTTTGGAGTTGATAATTAAAATTCACATACCAGAACAAACATATCAAAATGTAATTGGAAATGGGGGTGACTACATTGAAAAGAAATGTATTCATCTGGAACATAGTATTATTATGAGAAAGAGTAATAAAGAGTAGTTAACTTTAGGCTACCTTCAATATCTAATTTTTTTTTTACCTGAAGCATAAATATTGATTGATAAGAAACTCATGTCAGTATTTTGTATTGTTCACTAATACATTTTGATATAAGACATTAAAAGAGTAGTTTCTCATTGCATTCTATACCCTGTCTTTTTGAGAGAGTGATACCAATATGTAAGGAGAAATTGGTCTATAGATGTTATTTTGCCACCTGTGTACTAACAGCATTTTCTGGCTTTCTGGTCCACAGATCTACAGGTGGTGAACTCTTTCATTATCCTTGTTCTAAATGATGGCTAGTCTCTCTTCAGTGACTGAATTTAGATTTTTCAACCTATAAGACACCAAGTGTCTGCCTTACTCTATAGGAAGTTTTCATGAATTCACTTAAGTGAAAATAGTAACAGTTTCTGTTCATTCAGTGTTTACTACATGCACAGGACTCTACGCAGGCATTTCATCTAGTCCTCAAAGACACCAGATTTTTTCAGGTGAGGAAGCTGAGACCTGGCAGGCTTCCATTGTTTGCCCATGATCATAGTGTTGGAATGTACGAAGGAAGGATGTAATTAGAGTCTTCTCAACTCTGAGCCTGCATCCCCACTATTTCTGCTTATATCCCATCCCATCCCTTTATATGGTTAGTTTTTTAGAATTAACATTAATTTGTCCTCATTTTTATAATGTTGTAGGCTTCCTGAGAACAGGATGACAGCTCATTCATCTATGTAAAGTAGAGGTGTATGTACGGGCTATTAGAAAGTTAATGTCCAATCTGTACACCTTGTTGTGACTCCAGAAATGTCTGACATATCTAGAGGAATAGGGAAGTAGGCCATGATTCATAAGGGGATGTGAATGAGCTGAGGGGCCAAGAAGATTCAGGAAGTTTCTCCACCTCTTAAGGGAAGATGCCAGTTTGCAAACTTTGTCCAAGAATAATGACAGTGAAGAGGCTCTTTTGAATATTTCAGGGACTATGCTACACAGATTGCTCCTCAGCACTGCAGAGTGTTGGCCAGCTGCCTCTTTCCAGAAGGTTCTGAGCAGAGAAAGTTGCAAAAAGGTGGAGAAACATGAGGGTATCAGGTTATGGTGATAGTAGTAGTAGAACTTGTTTTCCTCCCTCATAAATGGGAATATCTTGTTGTTGTTGTTGTTTTTTTTTAAAGATTTCATTTATTTATTTGACATAGAGAGAGAGAGAGAGAGAGAGATCACAAGTAGGCAGAGAGGCAGGCAGAGTGAAAGGGGGAAGCAGATTCCCTGCTGAACAGAGATCCTGATGCGGGGCTTGATCCCAGGACCCCGGGATCATGAACTGAGCAGAAGGCAGAGGCTTTAACCCACTGAGCCACCCAGGTGTCCCAGGAATATCTTGTTTTAATTAGAATTAAATGTATATATATGTGTTTTTGATTTACTGCTGAGTGAACTGAGGTTCAGAGAGGTTAAATAAATTTCTCTAAATCTCACAACCATAAATTTGCAGATGAGAGAGGAGTTTTTTCTCTCCTGGAGAGTGAGATGGAAGAGAAATCACTTCTTGTGGATGGAAGTGGATGTCACAGCTTCACTCTGGTACTTTACCCATTTTTAACCTGTGTTAGGAATAGTAAGGCTGCTTTGCGTGGTCAGGATTGGTCATAGGGAGAAGTCTGCTGATGGTTAATAGGGGGTTGCATTTGGAAGCACAAGTGAAACAGCCCCTGAGCTCTTCTGAATTATGAGGCATTTGAAAAGGGCCAGGGAACCCCAACTTCTGCAGATGGGGCTGATCTCAACAGAATATTGTTATTATGCATTATTGTATTTGTGCCATGGACCTAATCCAGTGTCTAACACACCAAAGGTGAGTGCTTAGGAAGTACTTTGTTGTATTGAAAGGCACTAGAAGGAGAATCTAATTTCCATGATGTAATCTGAGGTCCTATTTATCAGTTTCAGAGTAGAAACAGAAGCAACTTTAGATATTTTAAGTACAGAGGGATTTAATATAGGGAAGTAGTAGGGGCTCGCAAAATTGTTGGAAGGGCTGAGGAAGTATCTTATAAACTGGCATCCATTTCTGATTCTCAGCAGCAGGCAGTACTGCCCCCCGTAGGAAGTTCTAGAAGCTGCTACTTCTTTTTTTTTTTTTTCTTTTTATTTATTTTTTTTTCAGCGTAACAGTATTCATTCTTTTTGCACAACACCCAGTGCTCCATGCAAAACGTGCCCTCCCCATCACCCACCACCTGTTCCCCCAACCTCCCACCCCTGACCCTTCAAAACCCTCAGATTGTTTTTCAGAGTCCATAGTCTCTTATGGTTCGCCTCCCCTCCCCAATGTCCATAGCCCGCTCCCCCTCTCCCAATTCCACCTCTCCCCAGCAACCCCCAGTTTGTTTTGTGAGATTAAGAGTCATTTATGGTTTGTCTCCCTCCCAATCCCATCTTGTTTCATTTATTCTTCTCCTATCCCCCTACCCCCCCATGTTGCTTCTCCATGTCCTCATATCAGGGAGATCATATGATAGTTGTCTTTCTCCGATTGACTTATTTCACTAAGCATGATACGCTCTAGTTCCATCCACGTCGTCGCAAATGGCAAGATTTCATTTCTTTTGATGGCTGCATAGTATTCCATTGTGTATATATACCACATCTTCTTGATCCATTCATCTGTTGATGGACATCTAGGTTCTTTCCATAGTCTGGCTATTGTAGACATTGCTGCTATAAACATTCGGGTACACGTGCCCCTTCGGATCACTATGTTTGTATCTTTAGGGTAAATACCCAGTAGTGCAATTGCTGGGTCATAGGGTAGTTCTATTTTCAACATTTTGAGGAACCTCCATGCTGTTTTCCAGAGTGGTTGGACCAGCTTGCATTCCCACCAACAGTGGAGGAGGGTTCCCCTTTCTCCACATCCTCTCCAGCATCTGTCATTTCCTGACTTGTTAATTTTAGCCATTCTGACTGGTGTGAGGTGATATCTCATTGTGGTTTTGATTTGTATTTCCCTGATGCCGAGTGACGTGGAGCACTTTTTCATGTGTCTGTTGGCCATCTGGATGTCTTCTTTGCAGAAATGTCTGTTCATGTCCTCTGCCCATTTCTTGATTGGATTGTTTGTTCTTTGGGTGTTGAGTTTGCTAAGTTCCTTATAGATTTTGGATACTAGCCCTTTATCTGATATGTCGTTTGCAAATATCTTCTCCCATTCTGTCAGCTGTCTTTTGGTTTTGTTAACTGTTTCCTTTGCTGTGCAAAAGCTTTTGATCTTGATGAAATCCCAATAGTTCATTTTCGCCCTTGCTTCCCTTGCCTTTGCCGTTGTTCCTAGGAAGATGTTGCTGCAGCTGAGGTCGAAGCTGCTACTTCTGAGGCCACCCTGGGACGAGGTGGGATCAAGACCTTGATGCAGCTGCTTCTGTTCTCTTGCTTTAAGTGCCTCTCTTGCCCTGGGAGCTGAAGAATGACATCACAGCTGTGACCCAGGGCTTAGGAAGCCAAATTGTGAAGTCTTGCTGCAGCCATGATCTCCAACATGCCTTCTCAACACCCAGAAAGCTGGAGAAGGACACAAGAACAATGTTACAGAGATAATTCATGTTTCCACAACCATGCAGGCCTGCAGACACAGACAAAAATGCAGAAAGATGGCCTCCACCTCACTCCTACCTTGCAGTGTCTCTGGGAATTCAATTTGAACTGCAAGGGAGTCTAGGAAATATAGTTTGTAGTTTTCCAAAATTTCTGAGTAGAAGGAGGCACCTATGAAGGTTGAATGAACCAACTCACCTTGTGGGCAAAGAACAAGCCACTCAATTCTCAGGGCTCAATTTATTCAACTAAAAATGAGAATAATAGTAATAGTACCTATCACCAGAAGTTGTTGTTAGGATAAAGCAAGGCAAGAAAAAGATGCATTATTTATAAAATATTATTTTATACTTGGCAAAGCTTGCTCAGCTGTGATGGCACATCATTAATTCAACAAATGTTTATGGTTCAAGCATGGTTCTAGGCACATGGATGGATCACTAAATAAAACGGGCAAAAATCCCTGCCTTGAAGAGCTTAACTTTTAATGGGGACAGAGAGCTAACAAAACTTAGCATTCATAAGTACATCATACAGCATTTCAGAAGGATCAGGTTTATGAGGGTGAGAGGGAAGAGTACATATGGGGAATCCCAGTAGTTGGGGAGGCTCACTGGGAAGGTGGGATTTGAGGCAAGGTTTGGAGAAATGCAGAAATGAGCCAAATTAACACTGAGAAATTTGAGGGGAGCATTCTAACAAATGCACTGATGAGGCAGCATGCCTAGTATGTCAAAAGGGAAAAAAAAAAGCAGCAAGGAAGTCACTGGGGCTACATAAGAAAGTAAAAGGGGAGAGTGCAGGGTAACGGGGCCCAAGGTGTCATGGGGGCTGGATCACACCGCCTGGGTTGGCAGGGAGGTGTTACTTCTGAGCCAGATGTGAAGCCCCTAGAAAGTTCTGATCAAAGGGAGCAAGAACCTACTTATGTTTTCAAGGATCACCCCAGAACGCTGAGGTGAGCATAGACAGACACATACCCTTATCCAGCAGTATATAACAACATACTCATTGATGCATAATTTGTTCAACTAATACTTATTAGGAACCTATTATGTGCCAGACTGAGTACTGTGTGCTAGAGTACCATGGTCAGCAAGACTGATGCCAGTTCCACCAGTGAGGTTAATCTAGGACAGGGGAGTAGAGTCCCAAGGGTGTAGCATAGGAGGCCCAGAGCCATGACTGGCTTTGAGGATGTGAGGGGGATGGGGGAGAAATGTGGAGACTGCACTGGTAAGGCCCCACAGTGGTGAATCAGATACACTCCTAAAGCTATTAAAATGTTCTGGAAAAAGAAGCCATATATGTGTATATATTTCATATACATATACATATATAGATGAAATCAATATGTTAATGAGCACCAAAGCTGTTAAGCAACAAGTTTGAAAAGTGTCAACTTTGAATAATTGCTTCACTTCACAATTCACTGACATTCAACGGTGTGAACTGAAGAACTTATGGACATCTCACATGATGGTTGTTAGGCAATTATGGCACAGGATTAGCTGCAGAATAGAAATGAGGTATTAATTCTGTTATCCCATCCGATGGTAGAGGAATTCCTATAGCATTACACACCTGCTAGTAATATCATTCAGGTTTGCTCTGCAGTTACCTAATTGTGGGATTTCTACTCTTTCAGTAATCTTATCTTGTAAGATTTTATCGTGTACATTTACCCTGCCTAAGCCACTGAGATCATTCTCATGTCTCCAACGCGGACTGGTGACCCAGCACCTCGTCAACACTCTTCCCCTACTGTGGGAGCTGCTTCTCAGACATCCTTTTACTTTCTCTTCCATAAAATCTTTACTTTTAGTCATAAGAATGAAGAGCTTCATTAGCTATTTTTTGTTTTGAATTTTTTTTTTAAATCAAATCACCCTCCTTCTGCAGACAACTTAATTCAGGACATCTAGATATAAACAGCTTTTTAGGTATAAAGGAAATACTGAAATGTTGGATGGCTACAAAACATCACCTATCGCATGACTGGGGTTCTGGGTGTTTGAACGTTTTATTTTCTTTGGCCCCGTTTCCTAAATTGGGTTAGAGGAAGTCAGGCACAAGCCTTATTGCTGGGGGAGGTGTAAGAATTGTTTATAGAGAAGGGATTGTCTCTGGGCGTAAATAAATCAGTAAGCACGTGGAATATTATGGCTTTGCCCCCACTGATATACAAGTTCTGTTGACATACACACATTCTTATATATATCCGGGCTGGTATTAGGGTGAGAAAGTGAGGTGCCCAGGGTGCAAAATTTAAGGAGGTACTTCCTCTTAGGCTGGTACAAGTGGGGTGGGTGTCGTTTCTGACGGCGTCTAGCCAACCCTGGACTTGCGGTGCCTCCTTAAATCCTTGTACCCAGGTGCCTTGCCTGCTTGACCCTAGTCTTGTCTTTCGATTTCCAATTAATCATGTTGTGTCAAGGATATGAAACCTCAATACTTTTGTGTATGCTCCTCAGTCTAGAAAGACTGTCCTATGTTGGATCCTCCAATATGCCCTGTAAATATTTACATACCTATTTTCCATTAAAGGCCCTGCTCATGGGTTTCCTCCTGAGTGCCCACTCCCCCATTTCCAACCCCACAGCACTTGGCATAGACACCTGTTTGTTTGATGCCTGTCTCTCTCTGAATTTCAGAATCTTTGAGGAAAGGGATGGTGTCATATTTGTGCTTGTGTCCCTAGTGCCTTGCCCTGGCCCCTACCCATAGCAGGCCCTCCATGAATGTTTAGTGAGTAAATGAAAAAGTACTGCAATCAAAAAACACTCTACATGTAGAAGCAGTCATTTCCAACTCACCCACATTTAAAGAAGCAGATGTCCTCCCACATGCAAATGAATCCTGATTGTGTTCCATCGAGGGACGATTTGCCGTTCTTGTCTGTTGACTGTGTAAGTGAAATAAGGTAAAAAAATGATTTCTAGAAAAGAGATACCTAAAATGTCAGGCACATTATTATCTAAGGTTTAGCCAGCTGCCAGCTAATTACCTTAGCCACAGGTTCTAAAGTAAACACAGATGCAGCAGAAGTAATTACCACCAGAAAGCAGACAGGCTTCTGCTACAGCAGCCTGGGGTGGCTCTTTGTAGGGAAACTTGGCAGGCTGGAGAAAGCCCGGAGATGGGTGGAGCGTGGAGGGACCCAGGCATCTTGATGGGAAGCTGGGAGGGAAAAAAATTTAAGAAAGAATTGTTTGATGGAAAATGTGATGGGAGGGCCATAGAGCTTCCCACCAGGATTTGAAGGACCGTCATGCGAATGGAGGTTTCAGGTAATTCTGGGTTATCACAGAGACCCCTACCTGCAGTTATAAAACAAAAACCACCGACAAAAAAAGCAAAACAATTACTCAATATCAGCTGATTATCTGTATCATCACATTACTTGTACTTGCCGGGGCCCCATCCCTGACTGCACAAAAGAGGAGACCGAGGGTAGAGGGAGCATATTACTTGTCCAAGGCTATGCAGGGACTGAATGCAGAATCACCTTATTAGGGAGCCCATGCTTTGTTCTCGGTCAGTTGGACATCACTGGCCATCTGATAGGACTGCCCATGAAGAAATGAATCTCTCAGTCCAGACTTGCATGGGTGGAGGACCTTATAGCTTACAAGGCGCTTTTGTACTTGTTACAACAAGTCTCTGAAACAAGTATAAAAAGGAACTAAATCCTACACATGGACTCACTAGGTCAGTCACACAGCCAGCTATGAGCTGAGCTGGGACTCTGGCTTTAAGTGATTCTCCTGTTCCACAGGGCACTTTCCAGAAGGGACTCTTAGGAAATGCTGGAGACCCTATTTTTTTTTTTTTTTTAACCAAGAAGGAGGCTGGATTTGGTAGCAAGCAAGCAATCCCGAGTGTCTGTGAGCCTCAACTGCTTATACTTAATTCCTCTTTTTATAACACCCATCACAAAAAAGGAAATAAAGGAAGAGTTATTTTAGTGCAGTGTAACAGTGTTGAGTATAGGGGGGCTTCCAGCTGGAGTCATCTTGCACAGGCAGTTAGCAGTGGGTCTATAAACAGGACAGAGGGCACAGGCAATATACATTTGTATAAAACAGTGAGCAACAACAAAAAACTAAAAACAAGTTGTGTGAAAAATAATGTGAAAATATTTGTGTCATAGGATTCCCTGTAAAATGGAGTGTGAAAAATTCTGGATGATAGAGTATAATTTTCAATAAATATTTAAGATCAGGAGGGTTTTATGGTAAAAGGAATATTATCTAACATAAATGAATTTTTAGTTAATGGGCATCTTCATTCAAATGTGTATATAAATATATATAATATTAACATAAATATATAAATATAAATATATGTATTCTCTTTATTCCAGAGATATTTTCTATTGCATTTAGGTTTTGCAAATAAAATCGAATGGAAATTTTTCGTGTGATGTTTCGATAAGAGGTTAGGATTGTTAGAAATGTAGATTTCAAAACATCTAAAAGAGGTCAAGAGGGAGATTGGCTATTGAAGCAATGTACCTCTGGGTAGCACTGACGTTTTGAGATCAAAACAATCCAGATGAGGCCCACAGGTTTACTGTCCAGAAATGCACTGATTAGTTACCCTGGAGGTGGTTGGGCTCTGGAGGACTCATGCATAACCACTGAATATGTGAGACTAATTGGTAAAGCTCCTTTACTATGCTAGAGAAAAACAGAATGGAATATTTATGTAAATGGTTAATGCAGGGACGCTAGGGTAGTTCAGTTGGGTAAGTGTCTGCCTTCGGCTCAGGTCATGATTCCAGGGTCCCAGGATCTGGGATAATGTTTCTCCCATTGAATCCCTCATTGGATCCCTGCTCAGTGGGGAGTCTGATTCTCCTTTTGACCCTCCCCCGCTCTCATGCTCTCTCTCTCACTCTCTCTCTCTCTCAAATAAATAAATAAAATCTTAAAAAAAATGTTAATGCATTTTGACCTCAGTGAAGGTCAACCTAGGGATCAAAATTATACTGAACACTGTTCAGAATGACTGAAGAAACAGATTGGGGCTCTCACTGATCCTAATTTGTAATTATACATTTTATTGTGTGATCGCTAGTTTATTTTTTGCCCTCTGTTTAGATTATTTTACTTGGCCTAGCCTGTCCAGTATCTAGCGCACGGACTGACATGAAATAGGAATCTGATAAACATTCTTTCAAAAGAATGAATGGATGAATGAATGAATGAATGAATGGTGTCTTTAAACAATGATGCCATCATGTAATCACCCATCCTGGGGACTGGACTTCTCTTGAGCACTTGTCAATACATCCTCTGCCCTGGGCAATATAGGAAACAGATGACATATATACTCTCTGGTTCCTTTTTTACTACCGTCGTCTTTACCTCCTACCTAGCAAATTATTATTATACTGCTATTATAACACAATTGAATAAATTCCAAGTGTTGTCACATCATTTACTTTCCAGACTTCCGGATTCCTGAGGGTAGGAGCTGTTTGTTCATTATCTGCGTGTTCTGTCCCCTGGTGCTCAGCAACAGTGCCAGATGCATGATGAATATTTGTTGAGTGAGTAAATGATCAGCTTACTGACAACACACCCAGTGCAGGGACAGAAAATAATGACGCTGTCACTGTTGCCTCTAATGTCATGGCAGATGTCTCTATTGATCATGGGACTCTTTCACGCTGAGGTTAGACAGAATCATGGCCTCCTTTCTTACCAAAGCTCCAGGCAGTGTGAGCAATTTACTGGAGTAGAGGAGTTGAAATCCGTTTCCCATCTCTGTCTTATTATCTTAGTGGGACTCTGGGGATCACCCATTTAGGGGAGTTACACTGGCTAGCATTCAACAGGAAACATTTATCTACTATTTACTATTCATTGTGCTACATGTTGGGGATATGAATATGTATAACATAAGAATATGCTCCTCACCTTTATGTTTTTATGATTTATTTATTTATTTTAAAAAGGAGGGCACAGGAAGAGGGGAGAGAGAATCTCCGCAGACTCCCTGCTGAGTGAGGAGCTGGACACGGGGTTCAGTCCCCCGACCCTGTGATCCTCACCTGAGCCGAAATCAAGAGTCCGATGCTTAAAAAACTGAGCCACCCAGGCATCCCTCTGTTCCTCACCTTTAAAAAAGCTCCTTCTACAGTGAGGAAGAAAGACCCTAAAACTCAAATTGATAGCACAGTATGATATTTGCTATACTGCAAGCACATTAGAAGATAGAGGAACATAGCAAGGGTGAAATATTTTATCCCAGGGAAAGTGTGTGTGCATGCGTGTGTGTGTGTGTGTGTTGGGCAGGCACACAGGGGAAGTTTAAGAAAATATGTGGAGAGGAAGTGACAATGGAACTGGCTTTGAGACATGAGGTAAGTCCCATGGGGAATATTATTTCAGGCAGGAAAGGGTAGGAATAAAGACGTACTAGATATGAACGCACATCTCCTCCACAATACATGCATTAACCCTGTGGCTGGCAGGTTTGGAGGGTGATAGTGTTTGGGCCCAATAAATGGATCCATTCATGCTGAAATTTTAGCCTCTGGAGAAGATACTTTGAGTAGATTCCCTTCTTGGGGAATCTTGGTGTATCTGAGAACATACCACATAGCCTCATCTACACATTCACCTGGCCCCATCTATGGTCCGTGCCAGAAGTAGCTTTACGATGTTTTATGTTATGAGGGAGAAAGACATTTGCACACTACATGGAAAAACCATCATTTTGCTCAGCCAGTTAAAAAACTCCAATCCAATAAAATAAATAGCTCAAACAATCTGCTTTTCGACATCATGTAAATCAGATATCCAGCTGTCACGGAAGATTCCACCTTCTCACCTGTGGTTTTGGTGTTTCTAGGAGCAAGGTTTACACATCCAGATCTGGTCCCCTACCCCCACTCTGATCATGCTTGATTCTGTCCACATTCCCCACCTTCCCAAAGTTCTGGGATCAAGAAGAGTAACACTAAAGAGTAAACAGGAGGGAAAATGTGACTTTTAAGATTAGGGCAGTTTAATTAAACACCTAATAATTTCTGGAGGTCCCTTTAAACCTTAATAGATTTGGAAGCAAGCTCCTTTTCTTCCAAACCAAACCTGTTCCTCCTCCATCCCTCTCTGTTCACTCAATCTCTCCTCCACATCGGAAGCCTCAGGGATTTCTTTCACTTTTTCTCCCTCCACCTCACATCTATGTAGCTAATTAATTCTGTTAATTTGACTTTGGAAATGTGCCCTAAATCTAACCTTTCTTCTCCAGCTCTCATAACCCTTCATCTTATTTTTATCTTGGTTACCATCACCAAAGCCCTCTAACTGGTCTCTCAGTAACTGGAAACCCCAAAGCTCCACTGCTCAAGTTATGATTCAGTAAAGTTATGATCCAGTAACATCTAACAAGCCATCCCTGTAGATGGACAAGTTAAAACTCCCTCATGACATACATGGACCATACACTCCTTGAGGGCAGGACCTGTCACTGTCTTATTCATTTAGCACAGTGTGTATGGCAGGTCCTCCACAATATTTTTGAATGAATGGATGAGCACCAAGTTTTTCACAATCTAGTCTGAATATATCCGTCAGAGTCATTGCCCCCACTATTTCCTATCATGCATACCAAACTCTGACCACATTCAGTTTCTCAACTTTCTCTAAAAATGTTATGTCCTTCCACAGCACCATGTCTTCTCTTTGGCTGGATTTCTCTTTGTTTCTTCTCCTTCTAGAAATTGGTACTCCTTTAGATAAAGCACAAATCGCTAAATAAAGCAAAATGATAAAATGGTAAACCCATTATACTCCTACTGCCTTATGGTTCTCTGTCATTTACATGAATCCAGTCTATTTTAATAAAAGGTTACATATTTGCTCACCACACCAAATTTTTACTCTCTGACCTTCTTCATTCTATTTCATACTGTTTATAAATATTTTGTGTAGATGAAGAGTTTAAGAAAGCTATTTATCTAACAAGTTCTGGAAGAGACAAATGACCCAGCAAAGATAGGTTAGAGAAAATAATTAAGCCAAACCCAGTCATCATGTGTCTATCTAGTTCCAGAGTTGAGTCAATCTGAATTTATGCATAAAGACTCCCCTATATTAGCTACCAAATAGTAATGGGTAGAGGACGCAGCCTTGTCCTGCATATCTTTACCATCCTTCCCACTCTTGTATTTTCCAGGAGAAATCATTACTATTAATATTCCTAAACCTGGGCCATCAGCAATTCTCACCTACTTTTCTCCCACTTTTTCTTTCTCATATATTTGAAACAGAGCAGTCAACTGTCAATGATGAAAAATAAATACTGAATGCTATATTAGGAAGTTCAATGAACAAACACGTATAGAGAAGGTAAAACCATCCACCACTATATGCCAACTCTATCATAGATGACAGAAAATGTGAGAAAAAAATATATTGCCGTAGGCATTCAGGGAACATTGAGATTCTAAAAGATGCATACACGTACAGTCAAGTAGAAGACAATGATAAATCCAGCTGGCTGGGCAGATATGAGCAAGCCTTCAGCTCTTACTTTACTGAACTAGGGCAGTGACACGACCTATATATTTCTCCTCTGCCCATATGAAAATCAAAGGAAAAAAAAGAGAGGATACTCAGTGATTTTGTGTTCCTGGAGCTAATGTGTATTCAGGAATGTAGTTAGAAGTTATGAGAGTGGTATGGCCATGTCTCTTCTTGCTAGTTCCTTCTTCTATGCCCCCTGCAACTTGTCTGTTGTACCTCTGTGTTCCTTTGCAACTGTGCTTAGTTCCAGATAAGGCTCTTCCCCAAAGCAGAGTAAAATCCTAGGAGGCAAGAACCATTGAGAAAAGGAAATACAGATAATGCAACATAATTTTACTGAGTGGTTCCTTTGTGCTAAACATTGGGTTAGGCATCAAAAGCACAGTAAAGGAAAAAGAAACAATCGAAGAAGTGTGCAGTCTTGTTTGAGAGACAAGAGTGATGTTGAAATAACTGGAAGTTCGTAAAAATAATGCTATTTTTTTAAAAAGAACTTACCTTAGAAGTACAGTTGAAGTAAAAAGAAGGGAGGAGTTAGTGCTGGCAGAAGGAGTAGAAAAAACATCAGGAAAGAGGTTAGGATGGAAAGTGGCTAGAAAAAATGTAAAATGTAGAATTGTGCTGAGAATAAAAGATCAGTTAAGCAAATCAATGTGGAATTAATGGATCAAGAAAAAAATTAAAAATGAGTTGATACAAAAAGGAGAATGATTTTTAATCTTGGATAAATAAGTGTAGATAATGTTTAATGATTTTTTATAGCAGGGAGTGTATTTAGAAGAACTAATTGTATTTTTAACTTACGCTTGAACTCCGTAAATTAAAAAAATGAAAGTACTAACCATCTTTATATTTTCTCATAAAACTACTACATGGCAACTCAAAAAAAAAAAAGGAATGAGATTAAAAAGTGTTTCAAAGTAACTGTCAAGCTTCTGCTATTGTAGTAGAGCAATTTTTTTTTACCAAAACATTAAAACAATTTTATCACTGGTGCTCAGGGTGAAATTCATATAAGAAAAATAATATTTCACAAACATTAAAATTATATTATTTCCATAGATACACACATACATTTATTTTGGCCCCCCAAATACATGATCTATAAATTATAAATATAATATACTGTAAGTGGATGATAATATATAGATGAAAAGTCTTACGATAATGGAAATTTAGACTTCCCATGGCTGAGCTATCCATTGCTATAAAACAAATGACCCCTAAACTCAGTGTCTGAAAACAACACATTTTTTATTACCTCACAGTTTCTGTGGTTCTGAAGTGTAGAGGAAGCTTAGTTTGCTGATTCACTCAGGGTCATTCCTGTTGTAGTCAGCTAGTGAAAGGCTCAGGAGGGGCTTGAGTCATCTGAGGGGTTGGCCAGAGCTGGAGGACCTACCTCCACAATGATGTGCTCTCACATGGCTGTTGACAGGTGCCCTCAACTCATTGCTGGATGCTGGGAGGAAGCTTCAGTTCCTCACCACGTGGACCTCTCCTAAGGCTGCTTCAGTGTCCCTGTGACATTATAGCTGGCTTTTTCCAGCGATAGCAGTCCAAGACAGAGGAAGGCAGAAGCCACACTATCTTTTATAACCTAACCTCAGAGGTGGTACATCACCAATTCTGCCATATACTATTTGTTAGAAGTGAGTCACTAAGTGTAGCCCACACTCAAGGGGAAGGGAATTAAGCTCTACCTCCTGAAGGGGGAAATATGAAAGAATTTGTGGTTATATTTTAAAATCACCCCCATGATTTTAAATGTACATCTCTTTGTATGGGTTTACTTAATAAAAAAATGACAAACTTGTTTTATTTGCATTGGTATTGAATATTCATGGAATACCAAACAAAATGTATCACTATATTTGTGTGATTGAAGAAAGGTCCTCCCTAGCACCTCACATCCTTTAAAAAACAAGTTATTATACCCTAAATTTTCTCTATATGTTGGCTTAAGTGATTTAACTGTCTAAATAAACACTGAATTTAATTAGACCTTAAGTTTATTGTATTACATCTGTTGAGTTTTGTTCTTGCATTTTAGAGAATATAATAACTTAAATATTAAGATAAAACATTGGAAGAACCAATAAATGTCATCGAGGATCTTGTTAATTGTAAATTAACTTCTTCACTGAAGTGATAACCTTTTAATAGATAAACATACTGCTTTCGAAATGCTTTGATAATAACTACAGCATTTTATGAGTATCTGAATTGCTTTTCCTTTAACTTCTAAATATAAGAATTAGGTCTTAACAGAGATGTGAGTTAATAGAGTACAGTCATCAGATTAGGTGATGTGATAGCTGATTTTATATGTCAATTTGACAGGCCTATCACAGAAGAAAAAAAGCTGACCTTCTCCTGAGTAGGAGAGAACTCTTGTCCGACTGCCCTCAAATTGGCACACTGGGTTGTTTCCTGCCTTGGAATTGAACTGAAACATAGGATCTTCTGGGTCTCAAGACTGGTCATAAATGATGCAGACTGGAAGTCTAGCAATGGCTCTCCTGGGTCCCCAGCTTGCTGATTCATTTAGCTGATCTTACGGCTTGTGAATGAATGAATTAATTCCTTATCATAAATCTCTTAATCTCTCTCTCTCTCCCTTTTCAACTTTCTGTTTTTGTTTGTTTGTTTGTTTTGTTTTGTTTTTCCCCTGGAGAGCACTGCCTAAGCCTGGTTATATTAAAACAAAAGGTTCTGTCTCTGGTTAAAGCCATGATGAGTCTTAATACATACGTAGTCTTAGTTTTTGTTCAAACTCAGACAAGGTAGGTGACTTTGCACCGGTCTCTTCATCTCCTTGTCAATAAAATTTTGGACTTCTTCTAATCTCTATGTTTCTTTCCAGGTCTGAAAATGTGACATGCCATGACTCTAAAAGGACATCATTTCTGGGTCTGGATCTCACTGTTCAGTTTCACCCAGTGGAGATGACCTTGGGGCAGAGCATCTATTGTTCTGCATGTGGTGCTTATTCAAGGGGTGAATGAAAGAGGACTTATCAGAAAAAGAGAGCAAGATATTCATGGTCCTTCAATTAGTATGTGTGATAGCTCTATGAAAGGATAAGCCTCGGAGTGCCCAGTCTCTCTAATTCAGGCTCAGGGGATTTGTTCTTATAAGTCTTATTAAGTAGGTAAATCCTCTGTGTATCTGGAAAGCACCAGCTAACGAACATCAATTTGGTGCTGGTTACATGTTATATGCTTCCTTGGTAGGTGCCTGTGTAATTCTTCTAGAAAACATACTTGTTGAAACTCAAATTTATATGCTATTTTTCATTTGTTTGGTTTACATAAACTGCATACAATAGCTTCTTTAGAGGTTAGGTTGTTAAGATTTAAATACAAGTTTGAAACATTTCTAGCATGACCCAGAAAATTATAAAGTATCGCTCTTTATTCAGTGAACTGTTAGGGTTATTATACTTCTACTAGATTGAAATGTGCACAAAGAGAAGAATTACAGGCAACCAAATGGAATTAAGATCAAATCTCACTGTTAGAGAGGCACAGCACATGGAATTTGGGGTCAGGAAGACCTAACTTTGAATCACAGATTTATAAGCTGCAAGACCATTGCCTTGAGACTTAATGTCCCTTCAAGCTCCAATTTTCTCAGCTATTAAAAAAAAAAAAAAAAAAAAAAAGGAAGTTTGTGGCAGGGTGGAAGGGCGCCTGGGTGGTGCAGTCGGTTAAGTGTCCCACTCTCGGTTTTGGCTCAGGTCATGATCTCAGGGTTGTGAGATTGAGCCCCTAGTCAGTCTCTAGTCTCAGCACAGAGTCTGCTTGAGATTCCCTCTTCTTCTCCCTCTGCCCCTCCCTCTTGTGCTCTTTCTCTTAAACAAATAAATCTTTAAAAAAAGGAAGGGTGTAGAGAAGACAATAAGATGTTCCTCATAAGTGAGTTGCGAGAGCAGGGAGCATAATAATTACTCAATAAATGGTAGTTTCTTACAGTAACAGATCAGCATTTTGAAGGAGAATAAATCAGCCCCACATGGTCTTGGGAGTGAAATGAAAAACTAGGTCTAATTTTTTGCTTTATTTTAGCTATCACATTCATGCTTTTTATTAGTTTTGGAAGGAAGGAAAAGCTTCTCATGAAGCTTTTATTTACAATCGCCAAGGGTACACTGATTTTTTGATGGACTGGTGATATCTGTTCAGAGTGAAATGAGCACACGTGGCAGGAGAGGGCACAACCAGTTTGCATCCCTTCCTTTTTCTCTGAAGGGCAGCCCAGGGATCTCCTGAGAAGAGATAGCAACAGGACATGTGAAGAGTTCGCAGGTGAGACGTCGTGATCTATGCATACATCCCACCCCCGCAGGTCCGAAGCCATGGGGAATGATTTTCTGAGCTGAGTTTGCCATCACTCTGCAAACTCTTTCCTTGAAGGCAGCAGACACTGCTCTCTATCAGTTTATGTGCCCGGTTGCTGTTCTAGTGCCTTGTCTATTATATAATGCTTTAGAATGAACAGCATGTCCCATTGCAAGGGTGTTCTTGATCCCAAAGCATTTGATCGAAGAACACTTAATTTTAGAACTAAAGCCACAACTTGTTTTATAGCTTCTAGGCATAGTAAATTTCACTTTTCTTTAAGCCCTAAACTAATCTGCAAATGTATGTTGAAAACTTATGTACACAAGCTCACTGATACCTGGAAGAGTTAATTTCCTTGACAATTCATCCCTGCAGGCTCCTTCTCACATGGGCCCAAGAGTAGGCTGAGATGCTTCTTGTCTGGCATATAGAATGTGAAAGTAAATTGAAAAGAAGCCCTGTTGTTTCCCCCACCAACCCAACTGTGGTTGCCATATAAAACCTGCTGAGACATATATTTCTCGCCAAAAGGATATATTTCATTCATCTTAATAAGCACATTAAAATGGTACCGAATGTCTTCCTCTCAGAGACAAAGAATGCTCAAGGTATTAAAAACATCAAAAGCAAAAAAAGTTAAGTAGTTGCAACAGGTACAGATCTAAGGCAAAGAACTACATCTAGCTGTGGAATCTCAGATCAAATATGCCTGCTTTTTCCTTTCACCCTTTGGGGTCGTTCCTCTGATAAATAATTCACAGACTGCAGTGCAAAGTAGTTTGCATACTGACAAGATTAAAAAGAATGCTTTGTCTGGGTTAAATTTCCAATCTGAAACCTTCTTTTAAAATGTCAAGAAGGTAATTAATTTAAGAAGGTTTGCCAAGCAGAGTCTCCGACCCTGTCAGAAAAATTTCATTTCCTGAGGGTGAAGGGGATGTTGCATTTATCTTTCCCAAATGCCTGTTTTGGTTTCCATTTTAAGACCGTTTTCTCCCTTCCTAATATTCTTTTTATAGTCCTTCTCTTTTTAAGCAAAAATTAAGCCGGTATTCTATCCTGGTGGATTTTTGGAAGATTATCTAACAGAGTGTGCAAATTAACTCTGAATGGGGACTAGAGTACAGGTCAGGGCTTTTGACACAAACAGAAGAGGAACATTTTTCCAGAGAGAGCGCTCTCCCCTGCCCGAACATTCAGACAAGCCTTTTGAGTAGCAGCGGGAAATACATAAATTCAACAGCATGAAAATTTGTTTTTGGCATAGCAAAACATCCTGTCCCACATATGCTCGGTAGTGTGCATTCTTATGAATGAGTGCTTATGACAATCAGTGGGATTTTTACAGCAGCTCTTCAAGCCAAGTTTACTGGTGTAAAATTTGATTAGCAATTGTGGCCCTTTAGTTAATCCCTGAAGGCATCGCAGAAGAGATGAAACAATGCATTGTTGTTTGGAAACCAAATGTAAACTCTGAGCCACATGTGCATATATACACACACATGCACACACACAGCAGGAAGAGAAAACTATTAATTACTCACTAGAACTAGGTGACTTCCCCTTAAAAGTGGTATCAAAGCTAAGTAGATGTTGTATCATTGGTGTTAATCAGGAAGAAATAGTTTTGTCTCTAATTTACTTCGAGAAACAAAGGGCGGCTGAATTGTATAATGCTAAGTGAGAAGAAAAGAGTCCCAAATATGTGAAATTCTAAGTAAGTAGATCATGATTCTAACGCAAATCTAAATCAGAAATGTGTTCAATAATGATGCCTTTGGACACTACACTGTCCTCTGTTATCGCCTTTGGCATGATGAATGAGGGGTTGTGTTGCTTCAGTGCCATTTTCTGAGAGTTTCCTTCCACATCTTGTGTCATCTTGGTGGGGTCAGGATGTGCTGTTTCAGCTTGACAGCTGTGTTCTCCAAGGCTTTAGAAAAGCAGCCACTGGACAAATCATGTTGCACATCCCTCACTCACTACCATCACGGCTTGGAAGAGGGGTGTCTCATTAAGGGCACATGTTGGGTTCTACCTGTCATGGAGTCTATGCTATTAACATATCAATACTCAATAGTAGTCTCTAATCCTTTCACTTGGGGATTTACTTGTCTTTTTAGAAAATTGTTTTAATTGCCTTCAACTCTTTTAGGAAGTTGTGGTAGTATAAATTAAAAACAAATAAGGTATGACCTAGTATGAATTAGGATATAAGCAAACAATCTCACAGTTAAAATGCAATTTAAGTTTAAGAAATCTGCATCTTTCATTACTCTATTGATTATTTTTGGAAATTTTATGCCATTATTCCAGTTTTTTTCAAAGAAAGGGATGGAGAAGTTCCCCAGAAATCGATTTTGGAGGAATGCTTACTTTGAAGGTGGTGGTGTTGGACATAGGAAGAAATGTGTTGGGGAGGGATGTGAATTTGGTCCATAAGACGCTATAGTAGGTTGGTCGAAGTGTTTTGATTTTCAGGCAATGAGAGGCTGCACTTACTTAATTAATACCATGCAGAATAGCCTTGGTTAGATCTTGGGTTTCAATAAGCTCTGCGTTCTCCATGTGTTAGTGAAAGCTCTCAAACACTGGAACCATCTTTTAAGGAAATAGAAAAATATTCTCACTATACACACTATGATTTCCCCTATCCTTCTCACTTCCAGGACTTCTCAATCAGTATAATTCCCTTATTCTGTGGTAAGATACAAACTCAGTTGACATCCCACTGAAGCACGTAATCCTTCAACCCAGCCAAATTTCTGTCTCAGTTATCTCTTGAGACTATCTAATCATTGAATAATTTTGTAGGACATTGTGGTAGGGAGACATGTGAAATTTAGCAGAAGCAGGAAGGAGAATTTTATGTATACGGAATATCTTGACCCTGAGAAAATTTACCAATAAGCCTACTGAATTGTCTATAAAATATTTGAACAAGGGAAAACATAGTCGAAATAGAAAAAATGAAATACTCTGTCTCAGACATTCTCAGTTTATGGGAATCTCTGAAAATGATTTGTAATACTATCTAGAGAGAGAATAAAAAGGTAATTTGAACTTTTCTCCAACATGTTTAATCAAAATATTTTAAAATTAATATTTAATTTAATTAATTTAAATTAATTGGGATTTATAAAGCATGCAATTTTATCAACAGCCTCACTGTTGGTAGAACTGTAAAAACTGTGTTTTACAAATATAGTAATTATGAGAAATTCTACTTTGTGCAATGCTCAAGGGAAAAGTGAAAAAAATATTGTATTTCTAATTGTACTTATTAAATTGTATTTCCAAACAGAAGAGAACTAGGCATCAATGAGAATCAAACCCTGCTTATAATTTTACCTGTCTCATGATTGGAGGAATTTTCCACAAAGTAACTTTGGGTTTTGCACATTTTAACCCTTGTTTTTTCTTCACTATGCACATACTTGTGGGGGAAGTTATGGTAGGACTCATTCATATTGTGATACAACCTGTGGTCCAGCACCTTTGTATCATGATGTGAGTTCATACAGCAGACAATACGAATATTTCTGAGATGGTTCACTATAACTTAATTATATACCAAAATGACATCAAATCACATCCCATTAAACAAACAAACAAACAAAGAAGCAAACATGTAGTAGCAGCCTTCTCTTACCGGATCCCCAAATGCTCCAGGCCATTTGAATACCAGGTGAGGTTTCGAAAGTGTGATGACAATGAGGTCATTTTGCAAAGAGAGAATGGTCTTAACAAGAGGTGGTTAAAATATCTTATTCTTGCAAATTTTTCAGAAACACAAGACTATGTAAACATATTCTTGGACTTCTCCCAGGTCCTCAGAAATGACCTGCGAAGTGAACGGCCTGAAGTGTAAAGCTCATTGAAATTACAGTCAATCTACTCTTTGGGGAAGCCCCCACTTTTGTTTTGGACTCACTGACTTTATGGTGCCAGTGAAATGTCCTTGAGGAGGTGTTCAGCTGGCATTTGATAATGGGGCTAAAGTTTGGGAGAAAGAAAATCAGCACAGAGATAAATGTGGAGGTAGCTTGGCAAGAATTCATGCTTAGAGTCACTGGATAGGTGGTACTAAGTGGAGAAAGTGTGTACATGAGACAGACTCTTGGATACATGTATATACTTAAGGGATAGGGAGAGAAAGAAGAACTTCAGAAGGAAGTAAAGAAGAATGAGTCGAAGGGTAGAAAATCAGTCATAATGGAATCTAGAAAAATGCTCATAATTTAGTTGATGCTAGTTGCTATAACACATTTAAAATAGCACAAGTTTATTATCTTCCAATTTGAGAGATTGGAAGTCTGAAATGGGGCTCACTGATCTAAAAATCAGTGCCGGCAGGGCTATAGTCTTCCTGAGGGTTCTAGGAGATAATTCATTTTCTTGCCCTTTCTTAAAACTTCTTTCTATTATACCTGGAGTAAACTCAAAATGTCTTACCAAAGTCTGAAAGATGCCACATGATCTGATTCCTTAAATCCACACTCTTCTCTTTTCATTTTCTCCCTGCTTTCTCATGTTGCCACACTGGTTTCCTTTCTGCTCCTCAAGGATGCTGATCTCTTTCCCAAGACGTGGTTGCCCGTCTTCTCCCACTCTCAGCGTGGCTGCGTGGTCTCAGTCTCTCTCTGCCTTTCAGAGAGGCCCTCATTGACCTCCCTTGTTTGTTATCTTTGATCCCTCCATCCTAGTCTCCATGTCTCATCCATCAGTGAGACCTGTCATCCAGGCTCTTAACCAAATCCTCTCAAATTCATGGCTCCTTGGCTACCTTTACTGTCACCATCTATTAGTTTAACCTATGGCCGTCTCTCATCCGTATCAATGATTTCCAGTCTTCCCATAGAAGACTGCCAGGAAGTCAGCTGTATCTTTTTATAACACTGAACAGGAAGAATTTCAGGCTAAGGTATCTGATACTGGATGGACCTTCCTCACCACGGCTACCACCCGGTGCTCAGACAGGAGCAGACCTGCTCTGAACTCTCCCTTCTCCAGCAGAGAGGGAATGGGGGTACAGATTGTGCATATTCAATTGTATCAGGTTTTCCTATCCTGGAATGTGCAGTGAGGAGGCTGTTCTGGAGCTTTCGTGTCAAATATATCTGAATTCAAAATCTTACCACTTATAAGTTGTGTGGACTTCAGTGGTTTAGGTTCCGGACATCTCAGTGTTCTCATAAATAAAATGGGGACAATGCCTGCTTTATGTGGATAGTGTGAGAGTTAAGCAGAGTTCCTGGCCCATTCTGGACACTCAGTGAGTGCTAATTCCGTTTTGTTTTTCTCAGATTTTGCCTAGGAGACAGGGCTATAAATCTCTGAAAGTGTTCCCAGATATTTTTGAACCGCGACCATCACTCACATGAGAACTGCCCCATGCAGTAACTAAATTCAATCCACATGCCTTGTAAAATAGAGATGGGAAAACTGAGTTTGGAAATTCTCAAAAACTGAAGACCATGACATACACTGTTTCTGGTTTGCACCGTTGCATTGCGCTTGTTTCTATATCTCAAAGGATCATATTATTTTAGAGACGGAAGAGCCCATAGAGAACATTCTGGGGCATAGTAGAAACGCCACTCTGCATGGGGTCAGAAGATGAGGATTCAAGGCCTCAATTTGCAGCACCCTGACCAGGGGTCTCGTGGTGCCTGCCCTTCACTGTGCTAGTGAGCCTAGGGCAGGATGAACCAGGGCTCCACAAGACCATGCCTGAGAGTGTGCCAGTAGGTGATTGTAGTTTTTAACCAATCCTCAGTGTTTCTTTTGTTTAATGTTTCTAGACTTGCTTTTTTAAGAAAAATAAATAACAACAGGGGGAGGGCTGCTGTCAGTGTTAAGAGGTGAGAGGGCGTATCTGGAGGAAACAAGGGGTTTGAGCAACAAAGGTAGTGAGCTCTGAAGGCTGTGTAATATAACCACTTCCCTCAGTCTCCTCAAAAAGAATCTGTGAAACTCCATCACCCTGCAGTAGTTTTGGAAATTGATTTGCATTTTACCAGATGTCATTGCGTAAGCAGTTGGCCACTAGGACAGTTGTTAGTAAATTCAGGGCTGTTTCCATGAAATTCAACAACATGTGGGTGACTTGAATGGTAAATTAAATAATACTTAAGGAAAATGCCTTAGAAATGTGTGTGGTAATAGGCTGCAAGTTGTTATTCTTTGCTTCAACAGTTTGACTTTGGAGATGAAAAATCTGAAGCTCCTCCCTAGGACCCTGCAATTGCACTGCTGGGTATTTACCCCAAAGATACAGATGTAGTGAAAAGAAGAGCCATCTGTACCCCAATGTTTATAGCAGCAATGGCCACGGTCACCAAACTGTGGGAAGAACCAAGATGCCCTTCAGTGGACGAATGCATAAGGAAGATGTGGTCCATAAACACGATGGAGTATTATGCCTCCATCAGAAAGGATGAATACCCAACTTTTGTAGCAACATGGACGGGACTGGAAGAGATTATGCTGAGCGAAATAAGTCAAGCAGAGAGAGTCAAGTATCATACGGTTTCCCTTATTCGTGGAGCATAACAAGTAACAAGAAGGACATGGGGAGATGGAGAGGAGAAGGGAATTGAGGGAAACTGGAGGTGGAGACAAACCATGAGAGACTGTGGACTCTGAGAAACAAACTGAGGGTTTTGGAGGGGAGGAGGGTGGGAGGTTGGGTGAGCCTGGTGGTGGGTATTATGGAGGGCACGTATTGCATGGAGCACTGGGTGTGGTGCATAAACAATGAATTCTGGAACACTGAAAAGAAATTTAAAAAATCAAAATTTTTTTAAAAAGGAAAAAAAAATCTGAAGCTCAGAAAGCTTATGTGATTTGGATGTAGGTATTTTAGCCGATTTCATAGAGATTTTTGTGAGGACCAAATGGGGCTTAAGGCACTTGGCTTACACCTTGGCACCTAGTAAGCACTCAGTAAATGTTCCCAGTCAGTATTACTGTCGTGACGCTCCTTCTGTTGACACTGCAGGTGGTGGTCGAAGACCCGCATGGGAGATACTCCAGTCCAGTGTGCTTTTCAACTCCCACGCAGTATTTATTTTCAAAGCTGTTCTTGATTGTATTGTATCATAAATCCTGAAAAGGCGAATTTGATGGAACAGATTATGATAAAATAGGTCTGAAGAAAACTTATTCAATTTTTGAAAGGCAAATCAAAAAACACTCTGGATTTAACTAAAGTTATTATCCCCAAGAAAGTGAGAATGGCCAACCGGAATTTACAAGTGAGATACTTTATGTGAATACCCATCAAGCTCTGTTATTCTTCGTGCCCAGATTATTCCAGGCCCCAACAAAGACCTTCTGTCAGGATTTTTGGTGAGGTGCTATTCATTCATGTTTGCTTATTTTTCATTCAGAAAGTTTTTACTGAGCACCTTTTATGTGATAGGCACATTTCTAGCTAAAATTCGTTGGACACTTCTATTGCCTAGCACTATTTTGTAAGGGAATGTAGGAAAACCTCCTGGAAAAGAACACATGGTGCTGTTTACAAAGTGTACATATGAAAGACCATGTAAACAATGGCAAAATATCCTATCCACAAGGGGAAAATGAGAGATATTGGAAGGAGGCAAGGTTAAGAAGTGTTCAGAATTGTTGAAAGTTAATCCCCAAAGTCTTCCTGCAGGAGGAGGAAGCTATAGAGTGATGCCTTGCAGGTGGTAATGGGCATGAAACAGAGAGGTAGGGAGGGATTTCCAAAACAGGGGTATCGGTGGCTAGCAGCTATGTGGCCTTTCTTCTTTTCTCCTTCTCTCTGTTTTTCTCTTTCTCTCTCTCTTTCTCCTTCCTCCCTCCTTCTTACCTTCCCTCCCTCCTTCCTTCATCCTTCCTTCACTGCAGGGATTTTTTCCTTAAAAATGTGGCCTTAGAAACATATCATCCAATTTTGTACACCTCCCCACCTTTTCTCTAATCTCTTATGCTTCCATGGAGAAACTGCCAAGAGTCTAATAAAGAGAAGCTCTCTGTTTTCAGTGTTGGTTATCTCTAATACTTCATCAACCATCTAGAGTCTTAAGAAAAAATTGCTTCCTAGGATACCAAGTTCCCTTGGAATTGGGACCCAATCACTGTCCACCTATGTTCAATATTCTGGAAGTCATCTATATTATAAATACTCGGTTGGTTGGCTACAGAGGCTGAGAATTCCCACATATAATCTGTGCTCAAGTAGGCCATATAAAATGGTAAAATAACTACCATTTTCTGAGTTTTTCCATAACAATTAGTGTTTCCTTGTCCTGTTCTTAAACTCTACATTGATAGAATCACAAACGATTCTATCAATTGTTTTTTGCTTTTTTATGTCTGGCTTTTTTGGTGCAATGTAATGTTTTTGAGATTTGTCTGTGTTGATGTGTTTACAAATAGTTATTTTTTTCATTGTTGTATAGTATTCCACTATCTGACCATTCCACAGTTATTTGTCCATTCAACTGTTGATGAACATCTAGATTGTTTCCAGATTTGTCCTGTTAATGAGTTGAGTTGTTATAGACATTCTTGTTCATGTCTTTTTGTGGGAAGGCACACATTTCTCTGGGCATGTACCTAGGAGTAGAACTGAGGGAGTTCTACCTAATTCATATATTTGCAGATACTTGGTATTGTCAATGTTTTTAATTTTAGCTCTTCCGGTGAGTGTGTAGTGACAGGGAAGATTTTGCAATTGATACTGTGTTTGATTTTAAAAGACAGCCTAAGACAGGATGGCACAAGGTTCTACCTTCTTAATCCCACTAATTCTAGCCATAGAACAATTTCTGTCAATCCTAGGCCTGGTTGGGGAGAAAGGGGTTTTTGGTGGTGTAGAGCTGGGTCCTTTCTGTCTGGTTCCGCTTCCACCCGATTCCAGGTGGAGTCTAGTTCCTACATTTTATTCTCTGTTGTGCAAACCTGGCAATTCACTGGGCTGATATGGAGCTCTGTTCTCTCACTTATAGTGTGAGAAACTTGGTGTAGCCACTCCCCAAAGTCCTTTTCAGCCCCAGTGATCTATGCTTTCTCTCATACCCCTCTCTATATATCCCTTATGCATTTCAAAATCTCTGTTGGATTTTAAAATAAGGACTTAAATTCCTTCCCATCTTTCTTCATTCACACTGCTTAGTTCCCTTTCTCAAACCTCCTGTTATCTTCCTTATTTTTGATGCAATCCTGTTTTTTATTAGTTATATAAATAGGCATCCTTTCTAAAACTTAGTCTCTTCTTCCGTATTTTTGATCCAGGTGTTCTACCTTTCCTCAGCTGTGTCTTCTATGTTCCTGAGATCTTTTCCTACTAGTCCTTAGTGACTATTTTGGTAACACCAAAGTCCTATTTTAAGTACTCCTCCTACACAGTGTTTCTGCAACATTGATGCCATTCCTTCTTCAATTCCCTCTCCCTCTATTCCACAAAAGGGCTGCCTTCTCTCCCTCCCTCTTTTTCTTCCTTCCTTCTTTCCTTCCTTCCCTATTTCTTGTGCCTGTTATCAACTCAGTGTCATCCTGATCTCCTTTTAAGCTCTTCTGCATCTCAGAGTAGAAAAAGCTAAATTAAATTGTTCAGAATTCCTCTTCCAACAGGACTCTGGGTTGGCTTCTGCCAAAAAGAAGTACTACATAAGGTTTGGAAGACAGAGAAAGGAAAAGCTGTTTTTCTCTGGTGGCAGCTGTAAGCATGTGGAAAGTCAGCAGTCATGAGATTTACGGCAGCTTCAGGAGAGCATCTGCAAATTGCCTGCTTGGGTGCTGCAGTCAGGGCTGATTATCAGTAGGAACCTCCTGATGGTTCCTATCCATCCAAATTTCCTGAAGGCCAGCTGTAATTTTCCTTTCACCTTCGTACCTTCAAATGGTTGTTTAAATCCCTAATTATTAGTATTATATTGCAACTTAAAATAAAAGTCTCTGAATTCACTATGCTGAACTGTCTTAGAATACATATCAGTGGCTTAACACAGTAAGTTTATTCTTTAATCTGTCTAATAGTGGCGGTGGTCGTAGAGATTGGAGTGGGAGATGAGGGACGCTGTTTCACAGAACCATTTGGGGCCTTAAGTAAATGGAGGTTCTGCCATCTTCAGTGTGGCTCATGTAGCGTCAGGCATTGGTATCCAGCTGAGAGACAAGGAAATAACGTGAAGCAAGGTGATTTCATGCATGGGTCTTAGACTGGCACATACCACATCCTCCCATATTCCACCAGCCAATCATGAGAGCCAACCTAATTACAAGAGGGGGTGGAAAATTCGGAGCAACCCTTTGTCACATTTCCTTTTACATGTTGGTGTTTCTTGGAGTTCTGAAACCAGGTCTTTTTAAAATTTTCTCTGTTCACCCACCTGAAACAAATCTTACCTACTTTTCTCCAACTCCTACCTCTGCTTCTGGTTTCTCCTCCACCCGGAATATCCTTTTGTTTTATATCCTTCTGGTGAGTGCCCTTCAAGGCACACATGGGATCTCCTTTTTGAAATCGTCTTTGAGTATCCATTGGCATCTCTCTGGCTCTTTTTTACATATAAGTGAAAACACAATCATAGCTATAGAATGTAAATCTGATGGCGGTGCATACAGTTATTGGTTAGACACACTAACTGTTTTCTTGTCCTGTCAGGATAAGTGCTTTGAGGATAAGAAAAAAGTCGTATATTTTGAATTCCCTGAACCAACTTCTCAAAATGTAGTTGGTTTTATTAAATAATGTTGAAATAAATCAATACATTTGGCTGCCTAAATATTGACAAATTTGAGTAACTGAGCAATAGTCCTAGTCAGTCTCTTAAAGAGTATAATACAAATATTCTTGATAGAAATCAAAATGAAACCTCTATAGTTTGGTAGTGGCATGCCCACAGTCAGTATTTACTACATATATGTGCAATAAATTGATTAGAATAATTAATGCTTTAGTAAGAACTTTATATACACATGCCAAAATAAATGCTCCATGATTTTTTCCCTACAATTTGTAAAACTCTTGTAGGTGCTTTTGTGCAGTTGGCTTTCATTAAAATAGGTCATTGACAAGGTACACATTCAATAAGATCTTCCTGGTTCATAGATTTCCTGCCATATTCATCTGCTCTCATGTGGATCCCATCTCCTTACATTCTGCTCTCTTTTCTCCTCTTCCAATCATTCTGCCAGCCATCTCTCCTCCCCTAATTTATTGCCATCTTTATTGAGCTTGCAAAGTTGTGACAGCAAGAAGGGAGAAAGAAACAAAGGAAATCCATGAACAGACAGATATTTTTCCATAAATTTTGATTCTTGAGCACTCCTCCCTACCTCAGACTGTGATTTTTAACAGATTTTTACAAGCGTTGGTTTTATTTAGGCAAGACATCACCAAGAAATATAATTGTGACATAAACAATGTCTATAATTTGTCTAGGGGCCATTATCTTTTCTCTGAATTAGTACTAGATCAATACCCTAGTAAGTTGTCAGGGGCATTGCATTGAACTGATGTCTTTGTAAACAAATAAACTAACATTTTATCTACTTTCACTAGGTATTCTGGTTGGCAATGGGAGAGGGGGTGTACAAGAGATAAAAGTAAGTTCTTTGTCCTCAAATAATTTACTATATGTATTTGAGATGTTGGTAATTTATGCTTATGGAAAAATTTATAAAATAAAAGTTCTGCTTTAGGGTTCAATTTCAGATCAAATACTTTCTTATTCATCTTCTTTACTTCTCTGGTTTTAATTGCATCTCATCATGAGATTTTTTAAAAAATTATTCCTACACTTCTATTTGCACATTATTCAATCATTCTACAAATATTTACCGAGCACCTACTATGCATGGGTCATTAATAGCTTTTAGGAACACTACAGAGGACAAGTCCTGGTCCTCAAAGAACTTGTATTGCACTGAGAGAGGAACAATAGGCAAACTAGCATAGTATAGTCAATAAGTGCTTTCAAGAAAAAAATAAAACAGGTTAAAATAACAGAGAGGCCAGGGAGTACTATTTTAGTGAGAATAGTCAGTGAGGTTAAATCTGAGTAGGTGACATTTGAGTAAAGACATGAATGAGGTAGGAATTAACCAGGAAGAGGACCACTAAATGTCATTCTAGATAGAAGGAACAATAAAGGCAAAGGGCCTGGCATAGAAATGAGCCTAATGCAGAAGGCCCAGGTGACCAAAGCTAAGTTAACAAAACTAACTTACATGTACATAACTTTTTAGTTCATCTAATCTTTTCACATTTCACTTTTTTATTTGTGCCTTATAATAATATAGTTATCATTTACACTTTACAGACGAGGAAACTGAAACTCAAAGCTTAACCAGTGACTTGTCCAAAGAGATAGAACTTGGCTTTGAACACCGGTCTTCAGACTCCAAATCAAATATTCTTTCTTTACTTCAGATAATGCCAGTGCAAATGTCTGCTTGGCACTGGGGTGCCCTAGGGATGCTGGGGATCTGTACAATTATTTTCAGGGAAAACAGGGCACTGATCATTCTGTATGATCAGTAGCCACTGTGAAATGTCATAGTAGAATCATAAAGGGGGATTTGGGGACAGGGCATAGGCCTTTGCTTCCTATATCTGAATTTTCCTTGGGCAGTGGGATAATCTTTGGGACATCATCCTGTCAAAGGAAGAAATTTCCCATGGGCTTGGACAGATTTCCGAAGTAGATTTAGGGATTAGTGCTCCAATATTCATACTGGTACTTGGTGTGCACCTGGCCTGGGAAAAAAGTTCAGCAAATACACCTTGACAGATTTTGATGCTCACAGGATGCTCAAAGAACTTTAGAACAGGATGAGTCCTTAGAAATCCTTGGTTCTGCACCCCATCCCCATTTTTTGGTAATTACAAAAAAAACTAAATGTAGGTAATAATTCATGTAGATGAAGGTGGATCTGGCATATGATTGCATTCATTCCTTCATAAAACATTTATTGAGCACTTACTGTCAAATCTTGCAATAGGTGCTGGGGATGAATAGGACACAACACAATCCCGTCACTTAGGAAGGCTGCGACCTAGAGGGAAACACAACATATGAACACACAATTATCACACAATTAAACTATCTTGGAGGAGGCAGCTATCGAACACTTCAGAAGAATAACAAGGGAGAAACTGTGCCTCCATTCTGTGCTGTCTGGTTGAGAAAGAAAATCTCATAGCCTGATTTCTGGGGGAGAAAGTACACATTTGATAGAAAATTCCAGTATTGGCCTTTCTCAAGTGACTTAGCAGGAGTTGAATAATTTCTGGGAGTCTTTTGGATAGTCCTCTGTATGTCCTAAGTGTAGTGGTCAGTCATTAATGAAAGCAAATTTATTGAATGGGGACTTATTGTGATAAAAACCACAGAAATTAGCTACCAATGAATCATTAAAAATTTCCACTTTTCATTATATTCAGGAATAAAATAGACATGTGTCTGCTCAGAGTGACTGAGATACTGAGGGTTCATTTTGAGATTTTAATTCTAGCTATAAGAATTTTATCATGTGGTTAACTGTTACCTTCCAAAGTACAGAATATATTTCCTAAAGTTATTTTATTAAGCATGATCAAGACTTATGCTTATTAGCTATATTTGCTTTTTCAGTTTTGCATGATTCTTTTAAAATATCTTCTTCTAGTGTGGGACTCACACATTAAATACCTCAGAGGATAGGAATTCCAGCACTCTATTTGTCATCTCAATGCTGATGCTTACCTTGTAAACTCCTTGAACTCTTGCCTTCCTGCTCTATATTCTCTCAACTCCTGCCTCATTCTCTCATTTTTTACCTTCTCCTTGAAGGTAACTTGAACCACTGGGTGGTTATCTGAGCGACAACCTGTACCTTACAATATTGAGATGTGGATTCTGTGTCAACCTGTCTTGGGACATGGTCCCAGCTTCCAACCAGAAGCTGCCTCCACCATGACTATCAGGCAGTCCAGCCAGGTTCTGGTCACCCCATCAGGTTCGACAGATTCCAATGTTTCCTTCACATCAAATTCACTCATGGGGACATCACAGAGCAAAGGAGAAGGAGTAAAATAACTTAGTACAAAACTATCTAGAGACTCTGGAGACAGAATGGAGACACAACCATTATCATAAATCTCACAACAACTAGGAGGGCTTCCCTCACTGTGTCCTAACAACTGACTATGGCTTTGAAATGAAATGAAAAATTATCTCCAAGCTGAGCGATGTCTCAGATGAATATTTATATAGTTGATGTTCATTATTTGTGGGATTTATATTTGTGAATTCACTTCCTTGCTAAAGTTTATTTGTAACTCCAAAATCAATACTCTGGTGATTTTGCAGTCATTCATATACATGTGGAGAACAGTGCAGAATCGGAGTTGCTTGATGCATACATTCCCACATGATGTTAAATAAGGTATTCCTCTGTCTTCTTGTTTCAAATGACTGTCCTTTTTGAGTTCTATTTGGTTCACTTTTTTTTTTTGCATTTTTGTGCTTATTTTTTGGTAATTACAGTGTTTAAAATGGTCCCCGAGCATAGTGCTAAAGTGCTGGCTAGTTGTTCCTAAGTGCAACAGGGTGTGATTCACCTTAACAGAGAAAATATGTATGTTAGATAAGCTTCATTCAGGCATAAGTTATAGGCCTGTTGGCCATGCGTTTGATGATAATGAATCACTGATATATAGTAAAATACCTTTAAAAGATATACGCATAAAACAAGGTTATATATTTCTCAGTTGACAAAAATGTGTGCAGAGTCTTGTAGGAATCTAACCCTATATTTCCCCTAGAAGCAATGGGTCAGTATTCACTAGTTCAGTGCTTGTGGCAAGTTTATAGAATATAAGTACAAGGAATAATGAGACTCAACTGTATATTTTTTATTAACACTTAAAAGGAGTCACTTACTATTATTACTATTATTATCACATAAAGATTGGAGAAGAAGGGGCGCCTGGGTGGCTCAGTGTGTTAAAGCCTCTGCCTTCAGCTCAGGTCATGATCCCAGGGTCCTGGGATTGAGCCCCACATCAGGCTCCCTGCTCAGCGGGAAGCCTGTTTCCTCCTCTCTCTCTCTCTCTGCCTACTTGTGATCTCTATCTGTCAAATAAATAAATAAAATCTTAAAAAAAAAAGATTGGAGAAGAAAATTTTGAAATTTGTGCAGTCTTTTTAAAAGAATAGAAATAAAACTTTTTATGAGTTAAAAGAATTGTTTACAACTAATAGAGCCTATTAATCTTACTGAAATTTATTTCCTATAGCTCTTTACAAATAATGTTAAATTTTAAGGCAAGAAGACAAAGAAATACCACCTCCTAATCAGCCCCTGCATTAGTGGAGAACAAGGCTATTCTACTTACCACAGAACTTTGTGAAACATTCATAATTCATAGAAGAGGCCATCTGAAAGCATTTCCTAGAATTGTCACAAAATTCTGTCAGCTCCTGCAGTGATGAGAAAGTACAGTCTTGTGAATATGATTAAGGTGCATTGGAATCTAAGAAAACCATCAATAGCCACTCCAGCCCTCTTCACGCTCTTGGAATGTAGTCTCTAGAAGAAAGTCAGTTCTGACAGATGATTTCATGGCATTTTACTCAGTGTGGGATGTATTTTAGAAGCAGTGTATCAAAACCTTGACCTTTGCTTTATTTTTTCTTTATTGTTGATTTAGAAGATTAGAAGCACTCCAAAACCTTTTTCTTAAATGTCTTCTCATATATGCAGCAAAAAGAATTCAGAAAGGACTTGACATACATTATAGAAGCATAAATCAGCTAAGGGGAGGATATTTGCAAATTGCTTTCTCCTTTGTAATTTCATCTCATTAGGAAAGAAGGGGCAGGTGGGTGTGCTAGCATTTACAGATCAGGAATTGCATTTACTTTCTAGAGCAGTGAGGATCTTGTAGTATGAAGCCTCCTTCCGAGAAAACCATGTAGGTTTTATTATGCATAAAAATCCTTCTCTGCTGGATTTTTTACGTTTACAGAAAATGCATAAACCCAAATTAGAAACTGCTTAGCTTTTAAATTTTATTGGCTTCTTAGGATTGGTATTAAAAAAAATTGAGGGATCCCACAGTAAAATTTTAATTTTCTTGGTGGAGTAAGATGAACATGTGAAGTAAATTTGTGTAATACACTTATTTGATCACTAACAACCAATGTATTTAATAGCTCAAGGATGAAGGCATGTGGCCTAGGAGTTCCAAGGACTAATGAGTAATACTTGTAATATTTGCATAATCATATTGTTAATAAACTTTTCTTTCTAAATACTGACCTCTTGTGTTTCAACTTCTGATAATGCTGGGGGTAAGCATAATGATTTCAGAATATGTAATAATTACAATGATAATGAGTATTTGCAGTCATTTTATATGTCATGTTATTTCATCTTTATTACAGCCCTGTGGAGGTATCAGTAAACAAGTATTTATTCAATGCTTCTTTTGAACTCTTTTTTTTTTAAAGATTTTATTTATTTATTTATTTGACAGATAGAGATCATGAGTAGGCAGAGAGGCAGGCAGAGAAAGAGAGAGGAGGAAGCAGGCTCCCTGCTGAGCAGAGAGCCTGATGCGGGGCTCGATCCCAGGACCCTGAGATCATGACCTGAGCCGAAGTCAGAGGCTTAACGCACTGAGCCACCCAGGTGCCCCCTTCTTTTGAACTCTTAAGTAAAATTTTTATTGTGGTAAAACATACATAACATAAAACTTACCATGTTAGCCATTTTAGTGTAGATCTCAGTAGCTTCAAGCATATTCACAATATTTGCAAGCATCACCCCTATCCAGTTCCAGAATGTTTTCATCTTTCTGTTGGGGAGGAAGAATTTTTTCTGCCCTTGAGGATCCTTCTGGCTGGACTAAGAATCAAATTGACATGAGATAGATTAACAAGAGAGAATAAAATTTAATTTCATATATACAGGGCATCTACACAGACACAAAATTCCGAATATAGGCAAAATGAGGTATATATGTTATCCTGAACCAAGGAGAAAGGGGTGGGGTCTGGGACTTCAAAAGGGAATGCAACGCACAGGAAGATGGAAAAAAGCAAAAGTTCTGTAAACAAATGTTTGCTGGGCCACTCAGAAACCATGGAACATAGAGGATTTTGATCATATAAGCCTTGGTATGTTCCTCTCTGTCTGCTATACCTCGTTCAAAATATAATGTAGTTATCTACAGTGATAGCTCTCTTCCTGCAGTATGTTTTCTATCTGAACTCTTTTAGGGAGTTGAGAGGAAGGTAAAGAATTTTTCCTGAATCTGCCGGGTTTTGATTGCTTTTAACTCAAAATAGTCTTCATGCCAAAGAGGCCCATCTTGCAGAATCCTGCTCATGGCCCCTGCAATTCCATCTGGGAACAGAAAGTCTGTAGCCATTAATACTAACTCTTTATTTCCCTCCTCCCCCAGGCCCCAGGAAGCTCTATGTACTTCTGCCTCTGTGACTTTGCCTGCTTTAGGTACCTCATGTAAGTGGAATCATAGAATATGCATCCTTTTGTGATTGGCTTATTTCACTTAGCATAAGTGAAATAAATTTAGCATAAGTGAAATAAATAGAATAAATTTAGGGTTCACCCAATGGTGTAGCATGTACTGGAATTTCATTCTTTTTCAAGGCTGAATAAATAATTAATTTTTCAAGACCTGCTAATTGGCCAGTGCTAGACTTGAGGTTCTTACTAGGAAATACATGCGTTTGCTTCTCCCCAGTAGTGTCCACACTCCAGAAGGGCTATCATTTTTGTCTTAACTCCTGACTCCAGGGTCCATCACACTGTTTTTCCCTTTCTCAAGCCCAAACTCCAAACTTGGAACTCAATGGTAGAGGACTTTTTTTTTTTTTTTAAACTAATCTTTACACCCAACGTGAGGCCTGAACTCACAACCCCAAGATCAAGAGTCATATGCTCTACCAACTGAACTAGCCAGGCACCCCCAAACTTGGAACTCAAATTACTACTCAGTAATGTAAATATGTAACTATTAGTAATCTATGCTAACCACTAAAAATTAGCCCACTCAACAATGTTATGAGTATAGTATAATAGTGACATCCTTAAACCAGTGTTTCTGAGGGGATGTTTAATGGTATGCCAAAGTGCCATGGTGCTGCATACAAGGGACAGCCACTTTTAATTTATACTCAGGTCAGGTGATGACTTCTTTTGCCCAATGGAATAAATCAAACTTCTCTTCTTTCCTAGACTGAGAAAAAGCACGAAAGCAAACCAAAAATCTTATCCCCAAGATTAACAAAGCAGACAATTGACATTTCTTGGAGCATATTGAAAGGAGAAATCTCCATGGAATCCAAATATAGATGAAATATTTGAACAAATTCATAAAAGACATTAAAGCCTGAGGACGAGGTACAAGGATACAACTATCCTAATACAAAATGTCAGTATAATTGGGATAATAAAAAGATTAAAAAATTATCCCAGTAGCACCAGAAGAGGATTCTCTTGACCTTACTAGCCAAGTTTTCAAACAAGTTCCCAGTATATAGGAGCTAGAATTTTACAGAACATGACTATGGTATTTTCAGTCTGTCATGCTAGTTTGTATTAAGAACATGGTAAATATATTTTAATTCCATAGCATTGACTCAGTAATGCTCTACATATGTTTTGTTGTATGTAATAACAAAACATGTACACATGTTTTGTTGTATTCAGAAAGCCCCAAGTTAATGAATTCCTCTTGGTCAGTGGGTGGTTCTCAAACTTGAGCGTGTATCAGAATGACCTGGAAGGCTTGTCAGAACTAGATTGCTGGCCCCACCTCCAGGTTCTGATTTGCTAGATCTGGTGTGGAGTCTGAGATTTGCACTTCTTTCAGTTTCCCAGGTGATGCTAATGCTCCTTGTCTGGGTACAACATTTGAAGAACTCCTAGGGATGTCTATGGATTCCAGGATCAAATGACTTAAAGTTCAGTTGAAATTCTGATACTTATTTTTCAGAACTGCTCCTCTTTTCTGTCCTCATTGTTTCCATTGAGATTCGAGCCACCAACAGTCTCTGTTCAGCTGCAACTGCCTTCAAATTAATACCATACTTCCTATCTTGCTTCCTTCCAGTTTTTCCTTCAAAAAGCAGCTGTGGCTAATACAGTTTTTAAAAACCTAAATCAGATTATCCCACTCTTTTGCTTAAAGCTCACCAAACATTTTTCATGGCACTGATTCCATACCACCCAGTCTCCTTACCATGGCTATCCAGGGCTGGGGTAAAGTCGTCCATACTCGACTTTTCATTTTTGTCCCTTCTTTTGACTTTCTCCTTCTCATTTGCTAGGCTCTAAGCACACTAACATCTTTTCAGCTCCTTCAAACACACCCAAATTTCCTCACTCTGGGTTTATAACTCACCATGCCCTTTCCTGTCATAACCTCTCCCATCTACTCTTTGCCTGGCTAGTTTTTTCAATTCTACTGGGTTTCAAAACTTAAATGTCATCTTCTCGGAGACACCTTTTGTCATCATCCACACTTAAAGTAGGTCCCTCCTTTTATCCTGTTTCTCATTACACTCTTCCTAGCCCTATCCCAATCTGTAATTACCTACTTATTTGTAATTGCCTACTGGTTACTTGTTTGCCATGATTACGTTCTAAACTGCTTGAGAATGGGACCACATAGCACAGTGCCTGAGAGATACCAGGTGTTCACTTGGTTGGATCACAGAGGGGACAGGAGCAGGCAAACTATATTGAGTGTGATGTTTATTTTCAGGATTCACCCACAGCTTTCAGAGTAAGGAGTCTGTCACTTGGAGCCTTTGCTACTTCAATTAATGTTACTTGATGCCTTTGCTCTGAGTCACAGCCAATCCATTTTTGAATGTTGAAATTTTAGTGGCCTGCTTCAGCACAGTTAGTGACTAATGCACAAGGTTTGGCATCAGTGCTCCTCTTATCCCCCTGTGCTATTCCAAAGAGTCTCCTAAGATGGCTGCCCAAGAAGTTGAGGACATCAAAAGATGCTTTGATTAAATAATTAACCAGAGTGTGCCCAGATTAAGGGAAGAGATGATCTGTTGGCACGTGACATACAGTACATCAACAGACCACATTTGGAGATTGCATTTAGCTTGGAGTACCATGCTTTTAAAAGGGGAAATTTGGGATTGTTTGGTAGAGGGCAGCCAGAAGGTCCAGAATTTGGGAAGGTTGGTAGCAGGAAGTGCAGTAAATGAACTGGGAGAAACCTATGGAGGGAGAAGTTACAATTCTGCAAAATAAAGAAACTTGCTCTAATTTGTCCCAGGGGGAATGGCAAACTTCAGACAAAAGTTACAGGAAAGCATATTTGGAGTCAAAAATAGAATCTCCCAACAAATAGAGCCGTTAAAACATAGAATGGATTTGTTGTTATTAATCTAATAAATGTGAGGGAGTGAGTTCCTCTCGTTACTGGAAGTGTTTGGGCCGAAATACTGAGAAGGGTAGAAGGAAAGAGGGAATTAACATTTACAGTGAACTAGTCACTTTACCATATAATTATATAGAGGGAACCCTATCTTCTTGGTAGCAGACTCTTCCAAACCCCTACTATCTTTTTGGGTAAGAGAATTTTTTGAGAAGCCTTTGCGTGGTGTTGAGATGTTGCCATGATGGAGGAAAAGTAGATAGTCATAGTTCAGCTAGTTAACAAACTTTCTTCCCCACTACCACCGCCCCCCAAATTCCATTTACAAACTGAGGAGAGATAATGCGAAAGCATGGGAGAAATTTTTAGGGCGATTTTTGGAAGGAAGAAAAAAAATGTGAGATGAGGTGGCTGCCAGGGGAAAGAAACTTCCAGAAAAAAAAAAATGCTTAATGGGGAATTTGATGACATTTATATTGTAGGGTGTCCAGTACAAGATCTTTTTTCTCATGTTCCTATATCATTGTTAAAATATACATTTCTTTATTGATGAGCTGTGGCTTTGTCTATGTTTTTGGAATCCAATAAATGCTGAATGTGGTCCAAAAATTGGTTCAGAGCAACCATGTTGGACCATGGGACTATACCACATCTGTGTTACATATCTCAGTTAACCCTCATAGCAACAGGATGCAGCAGGCCTCTAACTGACCTCATTTACAGATGAGGAAAATAAGGCAATGAGAAGATAAGTCACTTTTTCTAGGTCACTAGATGATTTGTCTGATTTCTACTCTACCGGAGGCAATTTGAAGGGAATTCCTTCTTTAGATGTAATGTTAGACAAGATTACTCCCAATATCGTTTTCATCTCTTAAAATTTCATGAGGCAGGAAAGAGCATAATGAGAGTCACCTCATCTCCCTGACAGTGCTAGAACAAAGAGTTGAAGTAGTGATGTAAATAATGATTATGAGGTGGTTATTTCCTGTGGCTGGGCTAGGTGCCACAAGTAGGGGTGGCCTCATGGGTGTGTGACCAGTGCAGTCACACAGGGTCTTGTCCCCATAAGAAAAACTACACTTGGCTTAAAGCTCTATGGTTGTTGCCATCTTGAAATTATTAATTAATGATTATTAATAGTTTTTCATAAGGAGCCATATATATTCATTTGCATTGAGTCTTCTAAATTATGTGGCTGGTTCTGGCTGTAGCTAAAGGAGTTTTAAACACCTGGTACCAACATATCATTCAAAGGGTCTAATAATGTTTTAGAAGCCACAGAATCTTGGTTTTGGAAGAGGTCTTGGGAGACCACTCAATATAGTAGATTTCACTATTTTCTCTATATCAGGATCACCTGAAGAACTTTTAAGAAATATGTATATCTGGATCCCAACCCCAGAGATTTCATATTTAATTGGTTTGAGATGGGGATCATTCTATTTTTTAAAGAGCTTTCTAGATGATTCTAAGAACATCTGACTTAATTCATTGGTACCTGGTATTATACAGTGAAGCTTAACCTGTTTTATTTATTAAATCAATAAATATCTATAAAGTTCTATTATGCACATAACATTATAACAAATTTTATAGGAGATGGAAAAATGAAGAAAACAAGGCCATTATCCTAAAAAAATTAATAATATAAGTAATTTTCCAGTTGATTTGACCATCTGGTCCAACTTCCTGGTTCTCTGGGGATGTCTCTGGTCTCCTTCTTCCCTCTTCCCATACTGGGTCTTTAGTATCATTACACAACATCCTCCCCCCTAGAGGATCTAAAGTATTTAAACAGTGTACGTTTTTTTCTCATGAAAATATTTGGGCTTCCGGGGCACCTGGGTGGCTCAGTGGGTTAGGCCTCTGCCTTCAGCTCAGGTCATGATCTCAGGGTCCTGGGATCAAGCCCCGCGTCAGGCTCTCTGCTCAGCAGGGAGCCTGCTTCCTCCTCTCTCTCTGCCTGCCTCTCTGCTTACTCATGATCTCTCTCTGTCAAATAAATATATCTTTAAAAAAAAAAAATTGGGGCTTCCAAAATATTCAGTGTCCTTGTTTTTTTGCAGGACTATACTCCTTGAAGAATTGGCATATACATTTATAAAACTCATTGTTGGAAGAAATTTATTCATTTTTACAGTAAGCAGTCACAATGATTATAGCTACACTTTAGAACAAAGCCCATGCATCCCCCTCCCATGGGATCTCACTGTTGTAATGACCTGGGTTGTAATTTAAATTTTAGACATCTTGTACAGTCCTGTTTTCCTTGATCTGAAACCAGCAGAGCATGGGCTCCAATCATATAAATACATTGGTTGGTGTGGCAAAGCCCCTGTTTTTAATTTCAGATAGTTGCTTGTGGTCAATATATTTGGGAGGATGAAGAATAAGGGATTCATTCTTTTTTTTTTTTTTTAAGATTTATTTATTTATTTGGGAGAGAACAGGGATAGGGACAGAAGGAGAGAGAATCTCAGCAGATTCCACAATGAGTGCAGAGACCAATGCAGGGCTTGACACAGGGCTCCATCTCACAACCTTGAGATCATGACATGAGCTGAAACCAAGAGTGGGTGGTTCAAACCCAGGGCCCTGGGAATTCAGTCTTAATGTTTCTCTTGCTTTGGGATTTTCTTGGCTTCAGGGCCATGAAAGGCTTTCATGGATGCCAAAACCAATAGCAAATCAGTTTATGTCTTCCCAATCCCATGTTCACTGAAGCCCCATACAGCAGTGAGTTCAGGAGCAGTTACCATCCCTTCCTGAGGATCTCCTGCTTCACCCACAGGTTCTATGGTGGAAGTTCAGCTTATTTATTTATTTATTTAGTTAGTTAGTTAGTTAGTTAGTTATTTTTTATGAAGAATTGGTTAGAGCTCGAAAGAGTATCAAAGGGACAGTTTTACTTCACGCTTGTCCATCAAAGGAGAGGACCTACTGTTTAAGGTTTTTTAAAAAAATTATTTTTATTCACATATAATGTATTATTTGCCCCAAGGGTACAGGTCTGTGAATCATCAGGCTTCCACATTTCACAGCACTCAGCATAGCACATACCCTCCCCAACATCCATATGTTTAAGGCTTTTGAAAGAAGAATGTGCAGGTGAATGTTCACTTGTCTCAATTGCCACCTTCTATACTCTTAGTTATCTTTTTACATGGTCTGTGCTATACCTGACAGTAAGAGAAAAATCTGTTTCCCTACCTTGCCCTCCAGCCATGGCTGTTTGCCTCTGCTAACCCAATTTTTAGGCACTTATTTTTTTTTTTAAAGGTTATTTGTTTATTTATTTGACAGAGAGAGATCACAAGTAGGCAGAGAGGCAGGCAGAGAGAGAGGAGGAAGCAGACTCCCCACCAAGCAGAGAGCCCAATGTGGGACTCGATCCCAAGACCCGGAGATCATGACCTGAGTTGAAGGCGGAGGCTTAACCCACTGAGCCACCCAGGCGCCCCTTAGGCACTTATTTTTAGAAAATGAAGACAAAATTGTGAATAGAAAAGTGGGCAAATGGTCGAAAAAGAAAACAGTTCACAACTAATTATTGAAGTCTTGGAGACCCAGCATATCTTTGGATCTTTACGGGCAATTTTCCACAAATGCTTACAGGGAAATGCTTCCTGATGGCAACCTGGCTTTTTCTAATCACTGCATGTCTCAGCAACTCTCAGTGGTTATGAGGACCTGAGGCTGAAGTTTCCTTGGCTTCAGGGGGAGGCATTCCAATTCCATCCTGGTCTTTTCATTGGTCAGGCAAGAGGAAGATTCACTTTGGCTTATTTGCAAGGTGCTGTTCCTCATTGGTTTGAATATTAGCTTCTGTTAGAGACAAGATAACGGTCTCTCATTTGAAGAAAGACTGTTCTTCCTCTTAAGGTAACTCTAATCTTACCACTTCTTTAATTGTAAGTCCCAGTATTATTGTGTTCCTTTTTGGCCTTGGCTTAAATTATAAGAGCTTGTGTTAGCTGTAAGTGACTCTTTGAGTGCTTCACAGATGGGAAACATCAACTATTGGCTTCCAGTTTCCTTCGTGGAAGAAGAATGTTCCAGTTTTTCTTGCCATATTGGTGCCCCTGACTCAGAGAATAAGCATGTGGTGGGAAAGACCATGTTTACAAAGGTCCTCTGCCTGGTCTATGCACCTTATGGACACACTGGTAACATGCATCAGTGCACACATCCTTGGGTTGCCACCAACATGGTCTGGATCAAGAATCCCAGGAATGGCTTCTGGGTTTCAAGAATGGAAGTCTTTGCTGTGTTTTGAATGCAGAGGGCATTCATGCTGGCCAGGTGAAGTCTGTAAACACCTAACGGAGGAAATGACAGACATTAAAATATTTTAAAAGTAGAATTTTTGTTGAAGCATGATAAGCCTGGAGCTGATCCACTTTACGTGAGCATCCAGAACTTACTCCATGGCAAACTTCTCTGGAGCATGAGTGATGGTGAGAAAGGCTGTTAGGTCAGCAAAAGCATCAAATGGACTGAATAAACCCTTACTTCTCTCTCTCCATGAGGTTCTGTTTTGAGTCTGCTCTAGCTGAATAATTACTCGGTGCTGCTCTGAATTGTAACTGAACACGTCTTTTCATGTTAGTTCTGCCCTATCTTCTTTAAGCTTTCCCTAGCTTCTCTGTATTATTGAAGGGAGAGGGAAAACTAGTGCACTACTCACAGTCTCTATCTATAGGAAGGAGGTGGGGATGAATGGAATTCTGAGGAGGGTCCAGGGCAATAAACTGAAAAGAGCAATTGGGTCCCAAAGCAGATGCTTCTAGCTTCTAGCAGGCAACTGGTAACATAATCTCTCTGTGCCACCCCTCGCTGCTCTCCTACAAGTGTCAAATACTTAGTGTAGTCTCTTGTCTTCTGTAGACAGTATTTTGCTTAATATATGTAAATATAATACCTCCATAATTTTTTGGACAGCAATGAAAAATATTGAAAGCAAACCGAAAGAGTTTTCTTTAAAGAGAAACATAAAAAATAAAAACAAAAAGACAATTTGAGCTCGCGTTCTTGATATTTACCACTGTACACAATGTTATGAAAAGTGAAGATATGGCCGGATTTTAATGAAAGCGGAGTCCTGTGTTCTTGTTACAACAGCTCTTTCAAGAAGGTACATTATAAGTTGTACATACTGTCCTGGGTGAAACAGTGCCCTCCGCCCCTTCACTCATACCCACCTGGTACCTGAGGATGTGATTATTTGGAAATCAGTGTTTGTAGATATAATTAGGCTAAAATGAGGTCATAGTGAATTAGGGTGAACTTCAATCCAGTGACTGGTGTCCTTAGAAGAGGCATATTTGGACACAGATACAAAGAGAATGCTATGTGAAGACAAGAGGCAGAGGTTGGAGTGATGTGTCTCTAAGCCAAGGAAAGCCAAAGATGCTGGCAACATCAGAAGCTAGAGCCTTCAGAGGAAGCAGGATGTTGCAGACACCTTGATTTCTGACTTCTGGTCTCCAGAACTGTAAGCAAATACACTTTTGTTCTTATAATCCACCTAGTCTGTGGTAATCTATTTTGGCAGCCCCAAGAAAGTAATAGACAGATGAAGAAACTCTGGTTCCGAAGGTCCTACTAGAAGTGCTGGTACAGAGGCCATGGCGAGTGGGTTACCCACCTGGCCTCTCACCTGGGCAAGGAAAGCTACGCATCAGACCATGTGGGGTCATGAGAAAGGACTATATTCATAATCGCTGTACTTGGTTTGTCCATCTGGACAGATCCATAGGATTCTGGACAGATTAAGAGTGAAAAGTGTAGGGATGGTCGTGAATTGCAGCAGGCAAAATTTATGCACCTATTTATTTTTATTCTCACTTTATCCCAAAAGATTTAGAATTTCTTTCAAAGATGCAAACAATAGGGCAAGACAAAGTACATTAAAAAATAGAAGGAGGAAACAGAGGGAAGGAAAACAAGAGGAGGAAGCAGCAGCAGTAAATTTAGATGACATCGTGCCCTTCCTTTACTTCCCTAACTCCGACCAGCTGAGAAGACCGACCTTCTCGGTATGAACAAGAAATTTCAGGATGAGATAACGCCAAGTTTGATTTTTCTCTAATTTGTGTAAATTCAATGAAAATTTCAGGCTGTTGCTTCACATAGAAATGAGTTCTAATTATCCTTCTGATTTTCGTATCATTTTCAATAAGTCAGTGTTGCTACTGCAGTTGATCAACCAGAAAGCAGCGAAAGAAATCTCACGTTTTCTGTGTCCTCTGCATCCTTTTAAACATGCTTCTGAAATGTTTGAAAACCATTGTCTTTGGAGCATGTGTTTGCATGGGGGAAAGGCGAGGATCCAGAATGTTTTAGCACCCAGCCCTCTGTGCTTTCTCAACCTACGCGTTCAGACTATCAGAGAAGAGGCAATGCCAGGCTAATGTCGTCTGGGGGTTATTGTTTCATCTGATATGGGACCTTTTCTGGGTATATTGGTCATCTCTTGTTGTATATGAAAAGTTTATCTTGCTCTGTTTAAGGAAATAACATTATGAATAAATACTGGACATACCCCCCATAGGAGGCTCAACTCTAGAATAATTTGGTATTGCTCTGCATGAGGCATCACCTGCTGAAGAGAGCCCAAACCATCATTTGGGAATTAACACTATGTAAATCACCTTGGGTTAAGCTGCACTGTGCAGACAGAAACCTCTAATCATATTTCAAATACCAAATACACAAGTTTTTTTTTTTTTTTTTTTTCCCACCCTGAAAGGGAATCCTAAGCACATGACTCTATAGGTTCTTGGAAGAAAATGAACACGGTCTGAGGAATATCTGAGAAACGAAGGTCAAAGAGAATGTTCTGTTCTTGGCTACGTGCTTGTTGCTTGTATAATTGTACCCTGACGGTCAAGAACAATACAGTAAAGACATTCCTGATTCCTTTTTCATTTTTTTTTTTTTTAAACGAACTCTCCTAGGTTTCAAAACAGCTTTCTCTACAAGGAAATCTACCCCTTAAGGTTATTTAGTCGTTTATTGTTGGATGTTAATTAAACAACAGGCTGGGCTTTTCACAGTGCGAGTGACTACTCTTCATGAAAAATGAAGTAGGGTGTGCTGGTGAGGAGGGCGCGGGAATGCAGACATGCAGGTGGTGCGGCCTGACCGGGGTTGTCACGCGCGGGTCAGGCAGTTCCTGTAGATGGCAGTGTCGCACCGCCGCACGCGCTCGGCGGGCTGCCGCGGCGCTGCGGGGGAGGGACGCGGAGAGTAAAGGCTGCGGGGAGAGCGGGCGGGCCCTCCAGCCAGCAATTTAACTAAGTTGCTGGTTCGCTACTCCGTTTCATAGTCGCCCTCTAAATGAATCTTTTCTGAACTCAGCAGAAGCACAAACTGTTCCTTTATACACCCCAAATTGTCCTTTTGGTGAAGTGGGTTTTTATTTTTCATGCCTTCCTTTTTTTTTTTTGAATTTCGGAGTTATTTGAGGGGGAGCTCCGACTTCAACATTCCTCTTCTTGAACTGTAAAAGCAATTAGTTTAGCTGCAGAATACTCTTCAAGAGAGAATGAAAATCTCCTAAATGGAGATCATCATATACTGAATTTATCACACAAGTCAGCATAGCACAATCCAAAATAAAGTTCTTTCTGCATAAAACTTATGACCACATTTTCATAATTCTTTTTCTCATGTTCTGATTGTTTTCCTTCCTTCCTTTTTTCTTAAATCTTTTATTAAAAATCGTCCTCCACTGCATTTAGAGGACCTGAATGACTAGAATTCGAAAAGCAATCTGGCAGTCACAGATTTAGGGAATTTATAATGAAATGAAAGTATGATGTCAATTATAGTTTTAATTGTTTTGACCTTTAAAGCTGGCTCAGGGTTATATTCCACTGTGGAGTAAAGATAGTTCTGAAAGAATGTGTGGCATTGGGCTAGTCTTTTCAAGCTGATTTTTCCTCCTCTGCTACACCAGTCTTCATTCTTTCAGCAAGTAACTGCATCTGCAGTGTTAATTTCACATATTTGTGATATATTTGTTACACCAACAGTTATGTCCCAGTAAATTGGAGTATCTGTTGTAACTGTGGCTAGGATTTTCTTCCTGTAACTGACCATAAATCATAAAATGTATGTATACCAAGGAATAACAAGTTTAACACTGAGCAACCCATGCAAGTCCCCCACCCCAACCTTTCCATGTTTCTATGCCTTTATTCATTCCCCTCAAGCTCCCAGAGCTTCTCTAGTCCTCTTCCTTTTAGTCCTGGGAAGTGAGAGGGATAGAGGTCACCTCATTTGAAATTGATCCTCACCTCCTCCCAGCCAAACCAGTCTTCTTCACTACCCATTAGGGTGAGCTGGCTCTGCCTGGCACTGGGACATGGACAGTGACCTCCCACTCCCTGCAAAACCAACACACACAACAGGAGGCAAGAACTGCCTCCCTCCTCCCACCTGACAGCAGAGTATACAGGACACAGAGACCCCACTTGAATGGCCAGGACCCCGACCTTCTCCTGCTCCAGCCCCTTCCCAGCCCTCAGCCTCTCCATCATGATTTTCCCCTCTAGTCTATCCCACTGGCAGAATTAGTTTTGAGTCACTGTACAGTTTGTTTTTATTTTGTTGTTGTTTTGGTGTTTGTTTTGCTGTGGGGGAAGACTTACTTGTTGGAGTTTCATTTGTTTAATGGTCTGGGCTTATTTTGGGGGTAAAAAAGGCAAACAAACAAAAAGAAAAAGGAAATGGCAAATATAGATATGAATGATGCATAGGAATTTGTTGTTGTTATACTTGGTGTGGAAGTTTTATAGGCAGGATTCTATGTGATAGGCAATCGATACACTTTGTCAAGTAAATGAAAGCCTCAATGGAAGTGAAAATGAGGAATAAACCAGAGGAAGAAGAGACATTGACTAGCTATTGAAAAGCCCAGGAAAACATCAGAAAGATTTAAGAGAAATGGGAATTCAGAGATCAGGAGGCCACAGTAGGTAGAAAGGAGGTAACCAGCGGTGCTGCACTTATGCTCTTAGGTCCAGGAATAGGGCTAAAGAGGAGACTCAAGAACCTGGAAGGCTGACGGAAGGGTATGTCAATATGCATTAAAGGAGATTAACTAAGGCCTGATGGTGCCACACTGAGTGGTAAAAGAAAGATGAGGGAATCTGGAGATTGTGGAAGACCATCAAAGGGTGTAATTACACAGCTGACAAATGAGGCCTAGAGGAGAGACGGTTAAAGGATGTAAGCATGGGGAATAGTCTGTAACTCATCAATTAGGTATCTTAGCAGATCTGTTTTGGTAAATGCTTCCTTTTCAAGACTTCAGATGAAGTTGTATTTGTGTGGAGTTAAAGTCTCTAAGAGGGAATAGTGCATTTTTCACTCCACAATAAAGAAAAAAGAAAAGAAGAAACAATCAGTCCTCATTTGCTTTGGTCAACTAAGGGAAATGATAAGTTCTGTGAGCCAAAGTCCTGATTAAATTGGCACCAGTCTAGTATTATGGATCAAGAAGAAGTTAAGTAGAAATTGTCAAGGTCTCTCCCAAACAATGATGCAAGATTGAATTAGTCTGTGTTGGACAGTCGGTGGTGGTGAAAACATGACCCCAGTAAAAAACAAGAGCCCCTCAATGGTAGTACAAGACAACTGGATGTAGCTCATTTAATACTGTCTTTTGAAAGGGAAACTTTGATGTCAGGGCAGTTTAATATAGTTTTTGTTGTTGTTGTTGTTGTTGTTGTTGTTGTTTTTAAGATTCTCTTTAACATTTAAATTTGAAAATTACTAAGCAATGGGATCAATTGACGTTCTCACCCAACTGGTCTTCTCATACAACAGTTCCCTCTGGCTCAGAGAAAAGGTGAGGCTTCAGAATGGAGTCAGGCTCAGGCAGTGGGTGAGACCCACTATGGAGTGAGAGGTAGGGCAAGGGGAAAGTGAAGGGTAGAGGGGAGAAAGGAACTGGTTGAGATTCAGGGGTGGGATAGGTGTAAGAAATGTTCATTGCATTCACGGATCAAGGGATATCAAAATGGCTGACTCAAAGAGACCATGGTTGAATGCCCCACTTTGATTCTGGCACATGTTAGATGTTGACCACAATGAGAGAAGTTATGTTGTACCAGCTCATTTTATACCTAACTTCAAACTTTCTTGATCAGTAACTTAAGTTTGCATTTCTTTAACATTCTATGTGATATGAATTTTTTGTCTTCCTTCTCTCCCTCCTTTCTGCTTCCTTCCTTTCTTCTTCCTTCTTCCTCCCTCCTTTTTCTCTCTCCCTCCCTTCATTCCTCCCTCCCTTCTTTCTTTCCTTCCTTACTTCTTTCCTCCTTTTTTCCCTATTTTTTCCCTTCTTCCTTCTCTTCTTGTTCCTTTCCTCTCTCTCCTTCTTTTATCTTTATTTTTTTCCTTCCTTCTTTTCTCCCTCACTCCCTCCCCTTTTTCCTTTCTTTCTTTCTTCCCTCCATTCAACAATTATTAATTACACACTATGAGCTAGACATTTTGCTAAGCACCCACAAATAATTTATATCATTGGAGAAATAACAAAATGTGCAGAAATTTTTAGATGAGCTAAATAATTATTCTCCAACCCACTATACCCTGTTTATTTCACACATTAAGAAAAGCTTTTTAAAAGGTGATAATCACTTAGTATCTCCATAAAGGTTTTCCTCTTGTATTAGTGGAAAAAATGCTATTTAGATTTAGAGTTATAATTATACCCAGGGACTTAAGTTATTTTCTTACGCTCTCACATTTCTGTATTCCCAAGGTTTCAGCAGAGGTGAGAAAGGCTAAAGTAGTAAGAAAGTCATAAGAGAGATAAATCATCTTTGAGAAGTCTTGTGCTTTAAGCTGGTGCATTAATATAGGATGACAGGCTTTCAGGAGTACAGACTTGCTCAAAAATTAATTAAAAAAAAGTTAATCCCACTGCAGTTCTAGACACCTATCTGCTTCACAATCTGAAAATCACATAGCTCAAACATTACAGTTAAGCCTCTGACATTTTGTGGCTATTGCAATGTTTGTAGAGGAATATCTGATTGGTTCTCACTTTTTAATGTGGTAGTCCTTTTATCATTTTTACCAAAATCTGTTGTCTGCTTTATTTTTCAGTAAAGGCCTGGAGCGGGGTACCCTCTATCAAGGTACTGCTTCAACCAAATTGCCTTTATTGCATGGCTTTATAGCAATGATAATAACCACCATTCATATCATGGCATACGAAGGCTTTTCACATGTATTAGTTTATTTAATACCTAAAGCAGCCCTGTGAGATGGGGATTATTACAAACATTTTTTACAGATTATTTAACTAACCCAAACTTACCTAGGAAAACAGAAGTGCTGGACCCTGACCACAGATGGACTCTAAGTCAGGGTGGTATTTTCAGATGAATTTCTGCCTCTCACCAGCTTGATTTTTGCCAGCTCCAGGATGAATGCTGCTGTGTCTTATCAGTCCATTAAATGACTTTACAGACATAGCCATGGGGGTCCAGGTAGGTGTCCTTTACTCTAGTCCTAGGTTTGCACCCATCCTGCTTGCTCCCTGCGCCAGGGACCTGCAGCTACTCTGAGTTCCTGCCTCTAAGCTCCACCATCACTTCACCAGTTGCCCTAAAACTTGAAAACTATTTTAAGACCTGCTATATCACTATTTCTGTTATTTTATATATATGATGAACAGCACCCATACATCCTAAAGATGACCCAGAAGATGGAAACTAAATAAATCTAACAGAACAGCACTATATTGGGAAACGAGGGTCAAAATTGGAGTACTAGATGTTAAAATGCTCCGACTTCCTAGTGGTTAATTCAGTATTCCTTAGTAATCACTTTCAGTGGCTACACAAAACCATTTAAGACTTATTCAATTTAACTGCCTGCCATTAAGAGGATTCCATAAATATTGAGATGAGACCTAGGTCAAGGAACTATTTTAGCCAGGTTCACAGCACACTAATTAACCATTTTGCCTGGGAAAAGTTCCCTATTCTAAGGCATACTCATAAAATAGCTTTAAAGAAAAATTTAATGAAAACTTTTGTCTAGAGGCTTTGGTACACATGGGTACCTATATCTATTAAGGATCAGTTTATCCCTGAATATAATAAAGGAATGAAAATTAAAATCAATTTCTCCCAAATGTGACATCTATTACATCTTTTTTTAAAAAAGATTTTATTTATTTATCTGACAGACAGAGATCACAAAAAGGCAGAGAGGCAGGCAGAGAGAGAGGAAGGGAAGCAGGCTCCTGCTGAGCAGGGAGCCCTATGCGGGGCTCGATCCCAGGACCCTGGGATCATGATCTGAGCAGAAGGCAGAGGCTTTAACCCACTGAGCCACCCAGGCTCCCTAGACGTCTATTACATCTTTAGGTACAACATAAAGTAAATTTTGCTGTGTGATCCCAATCATTTGCTCGTTTATTACTCATTCATCAGGCATTTGGGCTGTGGGCTATGCCATGGAGGTATGAGGACAAACCAGACAATCTCTTCCCAGTAGGAGTTCATAGTCTAATAAGGAAGAGATGGATTACTAGGGAACAAACAAATATGTGCCATCATCCATTAATATGTGAACTAGAACAGACTCTGCTGAGTGCTTCATAATAACCTTCATGTGGGGGAACCATTCTCACGGATCTCTCTGCATGTCTTGTTAGTAGAAGCACTGGTAGGCTTTTGGATTGGATTATCTTTTCAAGGATGTTTGTATACAGAACAGCCTTAGAAGATGGGAATAATAGTTTTCTCTAGAGCAGAGAGCAGATGTGCTTACTTGCCAGTATGATGATAAAAGATTTGGGGTTCCTTCCCTGTAATGCAAAGCCACGACATGTGCAGCACCCATCTCAGCTGTCCTGTATTGCTTCCACACAATGTGTGGGTGGGAGAAAGACGAGCACTGACAAAGACAGAAAGCTCATGTTGCTTGTGGTGCTATGAGTTATAAAGTCCTTTGTCTCTGATCCAGGCATCTCATAGCTTCTGCCAGGATCTCTGAAACTGGCTTGCTAAGTTGCTGCCTTGCAAGCAGGGAAAAATCTGACCTTTCACCATTTTTGAACTCTGACCCCTGAATTTGGATGCACTTGAATATAGTAATTTTTCAAGAGAATCTGCGAAGAACTATATCTTCCATTTCATTTTTACTTTATTTTTGGTCTGAAGCGATTATATTTTCATCTTTGCAGATATGAAGGGTAAGTTTGGGCTGCTGAATTTACCCAATGGCCTCTGTGCCCTTTTCCTGGAGAGTTGGACTATAAAACAAACATTTGGAGAGGGAAATTGAATCTCATTATAATGAAATAACTGCAATGTTCTCATTTGCTAATGTTCCCATTCATTTGTAATTTAGTCTACAGTACCATGAAAAATATCTGCCTTTATTCCACCTCAGGTGGATAATGACAAATTAAATAAAATGAGAGCTTATTAAAACAAACAAGCAAACAGAACAACAAAGTATTGCTTTTACCCTATTATTACTGCATAATTCAGGAAAATAAAATTGACTTTTTAAAAGCGAGAATAGAGTTTCTGGGTTGATGAACACATGCAAGTACCACAGAGGGAGTGCAAGCTCTGAGCCCCTCCCTCACGTACCCAGGCTCTTCCATCTGGCTTTTCCTGAGTTATATCCTTTTATAATAAGTCAGCCTTCTAGTAAGGAAGAAAAAAAAAAGCAACAGTAATAGTCTGGTGTCTGATTCTAGAAATCAGTGCTCAGTGACCTCTGAGCTTTAGTTCTCAATTTGCAACTTACAAAGAATATTGCTCCTTTCATTATTTTTTTTTTTAGCCAACATCAGAGGATGTGTAGAGTTTCAGAATCCTCAGGTAAAACAGGGGCAGAAATATGGAATTTTGCATTTTAATACAAATTAGAATCTCTAGCTTTTTTTAGGTAAAAAATGTGGTTCAAATCCATGTTTAGAAATAGTAATCTGATGAGGATAGGCAGATAAGACCAGTCACAACATTTACTTGATAGAGCAATCAGAGCAATATAATGCACGTGTCTTAGTAAACTCAACAACTCCAGATGAGCAAAGACTGAGGAAAAGGAAGTATTGGTGAAAGCAGGGATAGCAACATTGACTGCTAATTGTTGCATATCCCATGGATAGAATCAGAAATGACCAAGATCCCAATCTTGGCATTTTCAACCAGCATTGCTGATACTATGTTTTTTCTTCAGAAACTCCACAATCAGTTTCGCTGAGGATTTGGCCACATCAGTTCTCTATTTTCCTTTCATGATGACTTGTTTCCAAATGCAGTGAACTGGAATAGACAAAGTGAGAACCCCAATAATTCCATTTGTGCTTCTATCCCAAGAGCCAGGAGGAGGCTAAAGGACTCTCTTGACGTCTTCCCCCAGGGCCACCTTCATCTTGACTGCAGTTTTACGACCTTTTGGAGGCCCAAAAGATGAATTCAAGAAAAAGAAAATTCTCATTTCAGCCTATGGCAGAGAAGACTTAAGTCACTCATTCTTTTCCTCCATTCTTCCTTGAACTCTAAAACTTGGGGAACTGAAAAGGAGGGTGCTTTCCTTCCAGAAAGTCTGTATTATTGGCTCTTATCTCACCAGCCCTAAGGGAAGAGATAAAGTGGAGAAAAGCAACACAAAGCAAACCAAAAGGCAAGAGTAAGGATGTAAATTAGAGTAAAGGTAGAGTAAGGTAGAGCCAGAGAGAGAGAGATCTCAAAAAAAGGTATACCTGGTCATTTCACGGAAAACTTCACCAGCACTTGGCGCCATAATCCAGTTAATGTTCTTGACTTATACCAGATGACTGACTTTTTTTGTACCATATCTGAGTCTTGGGCTCCTCTTAAATTACTTAATCCAATGATTTAATCTAACTTGTCCTGAGAAGTCCCGCTTAAATAAGAAGGCAATGACAGTCTAAGGTGTCTTGCACATACTTTGTGAAACTACTGCTCCAACCCAACATTGTTTTTATATATTCATTTAGGTCAAGGAAATGAGCAGTTCATATTCTCAAAGAACTTCGTAAATATCTTTTGCTTATTTTCTCCAGAAGTCTCCAAAAAGTTCTCAGTATGTTATTTTAATTAAATTACCCTGGGACAAAATGTCACTTTTATTATACAAATAGTAAATGCCCCCAGCTTCCCATATTTGACTATTATGTTAATCCTTTGTTCTCACAAAAAAATTAAAGCCCCACGCCTCACAAAATGAATCTCTTCTTCCTTTCACCCTAAAGAAATTGGTCACTCAAGCTATATACAGAATGATTTTCTCTTCCAATTTATTTTTCTTAGTCTTTTTGTATTTTGGTGGTAATTAAAAAATTTTTTTTACTTATATTCAATTTATTAACGTATAGTGTGTATTTAGTTTCAGAAGTAGAGTTCAGTGATTCATCATTTGTAGATAACACCCAGTGCTCATTACATCACATGCCCTCCTTAATGCCCATCACCCTGTTATTCCATTCCCCCATGCCCCGTTCCCACCAGCAACCCTCAATTTGTTCTCACTTATGGTTAAGTGTCTCTTATAGTTTGTCTCCCTCTCTGATTGCATATATATGTTTTGTCAATTGTTTCCTTTGCTGTGCAAAAACTTTTTATCTTAATGAAATCCCAATAGCTCTTTTTTTGCCTTTGTTTCCCTTTTTCTTACTCTTTTCAATATCAGACAGTGGGACTTCTTTCAGCAGACTGGTTGAATCTTAACTCATTTTTGGCAGCTTCTGCTTAATGTATCCTTGGGAATTTCTGTAATTCCTTCTGAATTTCCAAAAGTGGATTGATTTTTACCTCATTCTTTCCTATGCTTAACTTTCCTGAAGTCTCACGAGGGCAACAGGATACATAGGAATGCATCAATGCAAGGTCCATACCTGCAACATTTGGGAAACTCAAGTACATTTCCTTAAAACATGTAACAGTGCAAGAGTTTATAATATAAACATTAATTCCTATATACCATAGCATTTCCTGTGCAAAATCTGTTTTTCCAAGATTCATTACATATTGCATTCTAAACTGTTGTTCTCAACCTTGTTAGCTACACATTAAAATTATCCAGGACATTTCTTTAAGTTTTGCTACCCAGCACTCATTCCAAACCAAGTAAATATCTGAGAGGGGGACCCAGGTATTGATAGTTTTTGAAAGGACTGAAAAATCACTGGTGGAAACACAATCTAAATCTGCTTCCAGCTGCATATTATGATACAGATTAAATTTTCTAGAGAAATGGGATAGAATAATTGAGGAAAGGGAGAAGCAGATGGAAGACTCATGATTTCACCTTTCCTAGGGTTTCATAAATCCATGCTAGTTACCCACAATCTGTCACCTGCTGCCTTGGAAATTAGACCTTACTTAGAATAACCTTCCTAAGAAGAGGTTCATTGTGCAGTAAGCTCTTCAGATTCCAGGGTGTTAGATACAGTGAAGGCCAGGTCTGTCTATGCAGTCAGATTCCTGCATTTGTTCCCTTACCATATTCTCTTTCAGAGAAGGAGAAAATGAGAAGAAAAGCCAAATGAGGTGGGATTCAGTAATAAATGAAACTTGTTAATGAGGGATATTTGTTAGGGAAACAAAATATTAAAATTCTTCCTGACTTAAAACAATGGTTTCCATGATTAATGAAAACTGTCTTATTGTCCTACACATCAAAATAAACACAAGGATACAAAGATTTTCACTTGGGACATCATGCCTTCCCCAAGAGTAGTGACATTATTATCAATGTTTTATGTAGGTTCAGAAACAGGACCTTGTAGTGAACACTGGTGGGGCTCATTTCCCTGATGTACTGCGAAAAGGCAAATGTGAGGTCCTCCTCAGATTGTTTTCCATCCTCTGTGCCAGAACAATGTCCATCAGCGCTTACGTATGATTCCCAGGGTCTTACTGTGACTTTGTCAACATAACCTTTCCATCAGTTGGAAATTTCTGATGTTTGCAGAGAAGGAGGTAAAACAATGATTTCTTACCCTTTCTTTTCAAGAGAAATGGCTCAGCAGCTGCAAAAATCATTCCTGTGCAACTAACTATCTGCCTGTGATACTCTTGACTGGTTTCATAGGTTCATCTGCTGACAAACCATAATTGAGAAAAACATTGATTAATTGATCTGTTACTAGTTGTGAAGCTCTATATGGCAATGAAGAATATGTGGTATGCAGATCAGCTTTTAATTATTTTTATTTAGGGGTTGTTTCAATGAAATAAGTGACAAGGCAGGATCATCATTGATCTGTGGCACAGAAAGAAATGTTCACATTACATGCTGCAGATTTAGAAATGGTTGAAAGTGTTTATTCTAGACGCTTAGAATGGATCTTTGCCCAGTAAGGCTTTGACCTGTGTAAAATGCAAATTATAATAACAACTTGCATTTGTGCAAAGCTTTGCAGTTTACAAATCATTTTCTCATGCATTATCCTGTTTGACCCTCACAACAAAGCTGAGAGGCAGACCAGACAGGTGTTATATTTCCAAAGAGATTAAGGTTAGGAGAGATTCCATATCCCCTACACCCCAAATCATTTGCCCTATATTAGTCTGTCGAGTATGGAGAGCAAAAGAGAGTTTGAAATTATTTAGTGAATTCTGGCTGGTCAAACATATTTAAGATATTAATCACCACAACAACCAAAATCATACTTATGAACAGTTTCTTGGTATGAAATGTGCTGAAATAGAACCTGCCATTATAATGTGAAGTATTACATAGATTTGAGTGTGCTAAAGGGCCTTATCTCCTCCAACTTGATTACAAAGTATAAGAAAAGCTTGATATAAAACCCATTAGTTGGAGTTATTAAAGCTTTTCCCACGGTATTTATAAAACCCATGGAGAAAAGATTGCTATTTGTTTGGTTTTGTTTTGCTTATTTTATTTTATTTTGGTTTGTTGTTAGGTCATTGACATTGAGCCAATGCAAAATTAGTGTAGATTCTTTACACTCAGGGAAACAGAGGTTGAATATAGAATATTAATATTGTTGAGTATGAGTATTGTTTCTTAAATTTCACATATGAGCAAAATCATATGGTATTTGTCTTTCTCTGGCTGACTTATTTCACTTAGAATTATACCTAGGCTAGATCCACCCATGTTGTTGCAAATGGCAATATCTCATTCTTTTTTATGGCTGATGAACAAAGAAAAAGAGACAAACAAACAAAAAAATAGACTCTTAAATATAGAGAAAAACTGATGGTTACCAAAAGAGAGGTGGGTTACCAAAAGAATATCTCATTCTTTTTTATGGCTGATGAACAAAGAAAAAGAGACAAACAAACAAAAAACTAGACTCTTAAATATAGAGAAAAACTGATCGTTACCAAAAGAGAGGTGGGAAAGGGTTGAAATAGACAAAGGGGATTAAGAGTACACTTATCACGATAAGCCCCAAGTAATGTATAGAATTTTTGAATCATTATAGTGTACACTTGAAGCTAATATTGTACTGTATGTTAATCACACTTCAATGAGAAAGAACAAGGAATTACTGAGTACTTTCCATGTGCCTAGGAGTATGATCAGTGCGTGGGGGATTAAAACAAGTTCCCCACCCACAGAGTTTACAGTCTAGTTGGATGTAATAGTCCATGCAGATCCTATCCCTTAGTGAGAAGTGAAGAGGTGGTAACATGTGGATCAATAACTGTTCTGCTAATATTAAAAATGATAACAAGCTGAAGCCTTTTTTCCCCCCCTGCTCCATTTTCCTGGTCTAATTTGTCAGGGCACCAGAGTCTCAACAAAAGCTGTGTTAATAAGAATCTGTACCAAGAAAGCAATATTTTTATCCTTTTTAATGTCAGTGTGCAAGCCAAAGTGACAACTGATAACTGTTCAATGAAAGGTCAGAAAACAAGCATGAAGCTGGATTTGTTTAGGGCTTACCTTATCTTTTCTTTTCTTTCTTTCTTTTTTTTTTAATAAACAAAACTGTTGTCCTAAGTCGCATAACCTGAGGCTCTTCACGTCTTACTAAACTGCATAGAGTTGAAGATTATTATAACGATTCTTTTCTTCATACCCTTCCCACTGATATGGCTATCTAGTTTTCAAAGACAAGCACAATTTCCAAAGGAGGATGAGTTCCCTTTTTTCATTAGAAAATAAGTAGTTTTTCTCTTTACAGAAATTGAAAAAGATTAGTAATAGAGGTAGTTCAGAAGTAATGATTGCCTTTGAAGGTGAAAAAGACAAAAGAATTCATGGTAGGAAATGGAGGTTTGACATGACTGTGATGTCCAGGCTGCCAAGGGAGTCAAGGGTAGCTAGAAGTGTAATTATAGTTTTGGTTCCCCGGGGAACAATTAAGGGATTAGTGGTCCCAGGGAGGACAAAGAGACACTGTCAATAGAGTAACAAAACTCTTCAGTTCCAACATATTGATAAATGGCTTCCCCAAAGGATAAGATTTTGATCTAAATGTTAGCACTTTTGGCCCTAGGACGTCCTTTCCACCCATGCTTTCACCTTCAGATATGGCTAAGATTCCTGTTCTTCTTTCCATCGTTTCTCAGGATGTTTACATGTGCTTCCCTGAATCTGCTTCTGTCCCCATTTGTCCTGAATGAAGCTTCACAGACAGGAACTAGATGGCCAAAGGTGCACAACAGTTCCATGGTGTGATTGCGTGCTTTGGGGTACAGCTGTGAAGACTGGTCAGAAGTATGGTGAAAATGAAAAGCTGCCAGAATGACAAAGCATGGTTCCTGGCTCACTCATCTGCTAGGAATTCCCTGTTAGGGCTGATGGGGGCTATTAGCACAGACCTGACAGTCAGTGTTGAAAACCAATGGAAAAGTTGGTAATGGTCAAATAGCTTGCATTAAATTAACTCTTCCGTTGACAACTATTATAGACTCTCTCTATATAGAGACTGTGTAATATATTCTGATAGATAGCTGGTAGATAGATAGATAGATGATAGATAGATAACTTCCCAAAGTGGGTGAGAACAGCAGGAGTTCAACCCCTGAATAAAGAAAACTATACTGCGTGAAATCCACATACATAAGGCTCTTCTCCTGAAGGCACTTCCTGTCCTCATAGGCTTATAGGAAAGTCACAGTCTTCTTGACCTAAGGAATTAGAAGGCAAAGCTTGGGATGCTGAGGTGGCTAGAAACTGAGACAAAATATCCCTGAAGAGAAAGAGCCAAGAAATCTTGAATAATTACCCTATTAGATTTCAGAACTTTCTATAAAACAACAACATTTAAGATAGTAGAATCAGCACAGAGAGAAAGAAATGGAACTGAATAGAGTCCAGAAATAGATCCAAAGATATAGGTTAATGGATTTTTTTTAAACCAAGGAGCAAATTAATGTAATGGGGAGAAGATTTTTTTTTTCAGTAAGTGTGCTAGAAGAAATAGATAAACATATGGAAAAAATGAACCTTGATCTCTACATCATATTATACACAAAAGCAAATTTGAGATGAATTTTAGATCTAAACATAAATTCTGGGATGCTTGGGTGGCTCATTTGGTTTAACATCTGCCTTCAGCTCAGATCATGATCCCAGGGTTCTGAGATCAAGTTCCACAATGGGCAACCTGTTCAGTGGGGAGACTGCTTCTCTCTCTGCCTACTGCTCCCCTGGATTGTGTCCTTCTCTCTCTCTGACAAATAAATTAAAAAAAAAAAAACCCATAAATTCTAAAACTATAAAACTTTTAAATGAAAACATACAAACATCTCTGTGACCTAGGAATAGGCAAAGATAGATTATTTGTCAGGATAGACTCATGGATATTTATCTTACTCAATGATTTTTAAACCAACATTCAGTTTGATGCTCAATTATTGGATTTGGCCAGAGGGAGCTCCTCGAACTGGATCCTATGTCTATTTTGATATTTCCCCATTATTTGAGCACATCTATTCTAAGATCTTTTTTATTTATTTGACAGACAGAGATCACAAGTAGGCAGAGAGGCAGGCAGAGAGAGAGGAGGAAGCAGGCTCCCTGCTGAGCAGTGAGCCAGATGTGGGGCTAGATCCCAGGATCCTGGGATCGTGATCTGAGCTGAAGGCAGAGGCTTTAACCCACTGAGCCACCCAGGTGCTCCTGAGCACATCTATTCTAAGAGAAAGATGTTCCACCCTTATTTGTCCCTTCCTTCTCCAAGCTCTAGAATTAGGTTTTTCTCTAAAGATCTCTGGTTCCTTTAAGTGGGTCATGATATAGATCTAGGCCTTTACTCTGTCCAGATGAACAGATGCCATATTTGATTTTATGATAAGAGGGACATCAATACCCATTGAAGGATACTCACTCGAGGATGTTCACCATTCTCCCACAGTATCCTCTCCAAGTTCATTCAGAATAGGAATCTTTCCCTTGAAGGAGTTTGGTTTTACCAGAGAGAGAGAAAAGCATATCTAAAACAAGAAAGAATTATAACAGAAATATATTTACATGCTCAATGTACAGTCTCTAGTTGCCATGGGATTCGAGGAGAGAGCGGCATTGCAGAGTTTGCAGTGGCCAAAGAGTGACAACTTTAAGAATGAAGGGCATGGTGTGATCACAGGCTGAAGAAAATGTGGAGCCCTGTGGAGAAAGTGAGGAGAAATTAAATTGATGGATGATTGATGCAGAAGGTCGGACAGGGTGATGAGAATAATTTAATGCTAAGCTCTAAGAATGTCCTGTTAGACAGCCAGCTTACCCTATCCTATCGAACTCTCCCTTCCCAGATAGAAGACTGAGCCTAGAGAAGAGTGGTTGGCCGCCCATCCATTTTCAGCAGAATACATTGTGCAGCTACAGCTCTGAGGCACACTAAAGAGAAAATAGAGAATATTCTTATTAGTTATTCTTCCAAAGACAACTCCATGGCTTCCAGTACAGGAACTGAACAGCCAGAATGGGGCTTTTATTTTCTTGACGTCAATAACAGATCTCCAAATCTCATTTTACAGTCTTCAAACATGCTCTACACTCAAGTTGGAAATAATTTGACAATCACTTCTCCTTCAGGTCTAGGTCTGATAATTTCTCTTCAATTGTTTTTGGCCTTAGGGCTTTCTAGCATCCCCAAAGAGAAGGGCCACAGATACCAGAAAATCTTTCAAAGACTTAGAGTTGAAACCAGGAAACTCAGACTTACAGATGAACTACATTAGGAGAAGGGGCGGGGCAAATAGGAAGGTCCTCTTACAGCACCAGTTTTAGGAAATGCCAGACTTTCTAGATTCTCGTGATAGTGACATCACTATTGACATGCAAACCAAGAGTTAATCTGGAATAGGGCCCCAGAAGAGTGAACACTTAAGTGACTATTGCTTGAGCTAGGCATTATGCTAAATGCTTTGCAGGTGGTTTTTCATTGAAGCCTCATAGTAACTCTGTAACGTAGGTGTTGCTATGAGTTTTATAAATACTGAAACCATGGCTCATGAGATTGTTGTAGGTTGGGTTCCCCTAGAAAGAGATTCTGTGGTCTGTGTACAAAAGATGTCTAGAGGAGTGCTGAACAGAATCTGTAATGGAGTGAGTGGAGCACAGCTGGGCAGAGGAAAACATCAAGTTGGCAAGATGTGACTGAAGTCTCAGCGAATCTCCCAGGGAGCTCTGGCACTGGGATGGATTTCCAAAGCTGTGTCATTTCAAGGTGAGGGGCAGGTCCTTTGAAATACCCTATGGCCCAGTCACTGGATAGCAGGTACCCCAAGATGAGGCAGCTCCCTTTGGCTGACAGCAATTCTGTATCTGTCATTAGCACACAGGCTTAGAAGGTAAAGGAAAGAGTGCTTCAGTGCCGAAGGGGAGATCTAGATGGCATAGACTTCCACTTACCATCATCCATCCCTAAGACCCACTTGTTTCATATAGTAAGATCCTCTCCTTGGGGAAGAACTCCAAAATTCTGATTTGTCTTATTTCCTTATGAAACCAAAAAGAAAAAGGTTAAGAGGTCTAGTTCAGCTCTTTGCTACTATAGCTGTCCAGGAGTTGCAACCGAAACTCATGTTCTTCCTTCTCTACCACCCATTTAGGTCCCCCCTCATCCTTGGTTAACAGCTCTGCTATTTTAGGTGGCTAACCTGGCAGAGGAAACCAGACTCATCCCTGAGGGCTCTGAGTTCCTGGTCACCATAAAGTTATTATGTTGTAGCTGATTTATCCCTCCATTTTCCATCTAAATTGGATAGGGGAGTACCAAGAGACATCCAAGGGGTTACCTGGGTGCCAACCACATTCTTTCCTGCCACATTGTATAAAAGCAGCCTTGCCTCTTGTTACGATCAGGGTTATTAATCTTGCCGATTTAGTGACATTTTTCCATGCCTCCTGGTCTCCTGGCACAAAGGACTCAATGAAACTGGATGGTAGCCATAGCTTAAAGTTAAATGAGACTCTAACCATGTTCTTTGGTTAGAGGCATACTGCTTTGGGAACCCAGAACTTCTAGATACCCAGAGCTTAATAATGGAGGGGTAGGAAGCACACATTCCCAGGTAGGTCACTGGAAATGATGATAAGAGAGGCCTCAAAAACAAGGTTGTTTTTGTTATTGTTTTTATTAGTCATATAACTTGCTTTTTCCTTCTTTTTTGTATAGTGATAAGAGAGGCCACTCCCATCCCCTGCTTCTTGGACCTATGTTTTATAGTATATACTGCATCCTAGAGGATGCTCACCATCTTTACAGAGCATCATACCCAGGGTGATGTCTCAGCAGTCTCTTCCAAATGCTTTTCCCTTGCTCTATCAGGCCTGAAGATGCAGCTAAGTGAGGCTTCTCTTTTGAAGTGATGTTATGTAGCATCCTATGTTAGCAGAACAAATAATGTATAAGCCTTTTTAATGGTGCTTGGCAAAGTCCTGTGGCAGAAAAGACAAACCCAGACTCTGAAATAGGGCATTCTGTCTGACAGCATAGACAGTGAGGGCAGTAGAAGTCGTTGATAAGAGGAAAGGTAATGGGGGTGATAGCAAAGCTGAATTCTGGCAGCAATAGTAGGTTCTGAGGGGGAATCTGAGGTAAAAGTAGCAGAAACAGGGGCAACCCGTGAACTGCCTCACTTGGGCCACTTGATGTCAGAAAGCAAGACTATTGTAGCAAGTGAAGGTGAAGGGCTCCACAGAGAACCTGGGGTTTGGGGTAGTCATTTGAGTTTCCCTGTCAGGGAAAGGGGGACTCCTTCCTTCCTCTCCAGTCAGAAACAAGGTTGTTTTTGTTATTGTTTTTATTTATTTATTTTATTTATTTATTGCTTTTTCCTTCTTTTTTGTATAGTGTAGGTTACACAAGATCATAGTCTCCTTCAAGTACAGGCTCATGATGATGGTGATGGGTTAGAGTAATGAAAGAACAGGATCCTTGGTGTGGTTTGGATCTGGGGTGTGGATTCAAAGAAATTTTAACCATTTTACTTGTACTTCAGTTTTCAGAGTTTGAAAAATCTCACAGAAATCAATCAGATGGTATTTGGTGATGTTGAAAGGTCTGATTCTAACACAAATATTTTCAGAAGGAACATGGGAAATGTCAAAAATTGTCAGCTCAGTGAATATCTTTTGGTGATAATGCTTTCCAGCAGTAAATTTCCACTGCTTCTCTTGCTTATTGTCAGTCGAACAAAGCGCTTACATGCTTTGCTGGTTTCTAACTAATGAGTTGGTTTTGCTCTTTTTAAAACAGTAATATATAATATAGAGTATCTATTGAGTCAATAAACCTTTAATCAGAACTGTCTTAATGACAAACAGCACAGCATCACATGAAATAAGGTTAAATGTTCTTAAATTGAATAACATTTTTGGTTTTAAGTTTTTCCACAGGCATACAAGAATGATATAAAGGATCATGTCATATTTGTTGTGCCTGAGGAAGTACAAAGGTATTTGTCCCACACTTCCTTCTCTTTAGAATTTTAAAGTGAAATGGCCAAAAACATTCTTTTTAACTACACTGAAGTGTACAATTTTCAATACTGGAAATGGCAAGTTCCAAATGCAGCTCTTTTTAACACTCTAGTCATTAAACGAATTCTTGACTACTATTACAGCATGAAGATAATTTTAATATTTTTATAACAAGCACATTGTGTCTTAAGTTTTATTTAGAACATGTATTCTATTTTCTCAAATATGTGATACTTACTAAGCAAAATAACCCGTTTTCTCCAGTCTGTCTTCATTTTATGGGAGGATTTAATTTCATGTAGGACTTTAAGTGTTTGTTGGATCTAATGGTATTATACTGTCACAAGCAAACCAGATATTTCATATTTTGCATGTTACTTATCTTAAGCTCACTATCAGAACTCTATGTTGTCATGCTCTGCCCCTTCATGGTCACTCCACTTGGTCCCTTTAGACAGATGTTCTTCTAATAGTCTATACATGTCTAAACCAGCTCAATGACACATTTCCTCAACATTGGAAAATTTGGGGAAGTCATAACAGTGCATCAGTTAAGTTAAATAGAGTTCTCATGGCTCCTCTTCCTTCTGTTGCTCCTCTGGTTCATAAAGTTTCTTCAAATCTCATGATGACCAACTGGCCAGTCTCCGCTCCCATCCTTGAGTCCCTGTACTAGCTTCTATAAGAACTAGCTTTGCCAGCACAGTTTTAGCCAGATATCTCTAAGCTGCTGAGAGAAATATTTTAATACTGTTGTATTTTCAAATGTATTTTGGTATTGTTTGCATGGTATTTCCTGGTAGGAGGCTAACTGGGACACCAGAAATAAGCAGAGGATGTTGCCTGAGCATTTCTTAGCTCAACATATTCTAGTTTCTTCTGTTTTTCTATTGAGGTTAAATCCCAGATATTCAAGGGCATGTTCCACAGTTTTTAAGCTTCCTAAAGAAAATTTATGCCAATCTTTGATAAAGTAGATGGGAAAAATCCACAGTAGGAGAACCCATGAGAAACTAGATCCAAGTGCTGTCCTAGAGCAGAATAACACGTAAAGAAGTGGAACATTTTTGAAAAAATGGAGCCAGTTTTAGAATCTCTGTGGTGAACATGCCTCAAATAAGAAAATAAAGCTAATAAAAAGAAAGGATTTAAGGGCCAAAGGTTAGCTTCCCTGAGCTAAGAACAAAGAAATCCCTGGTAGTGATAAAGGAGAAATCTGTAAATTTAGGGTAGGGTAATCTGATGACAAAGAACCTGCCTGTCCCTGGAGCCAGAGTAGAAGTGTCTCATCCAGAGGACCAGGGACAAGAAGGACTGAGTGGACTAAGATCACTTCAGAACTGAAGTAGATAGCTTGATATAGGGTCTTAGGGTAAAGTCTGAAGGAAGTTGAGGTGAAGCCTACCAGAGACAGACCTCCAGATATGTGACCATATTTGGAAGTAGAGTTTTTGCAGATGTAACTAATTAAGATGAGATCATGCTAGATCAGAGTAAACTGAATGACAGGTATCCTTGTAGAAAGCCATGTGAACACACAGAGACATAATAGACACACAGGGAAGAAGGTCATCCAGCAACAGGAGTGATGCATCAACAAGTCAAACAATCTAATGATTGCCAGAAGTCACCAGAAGCTAGGAGGAGGCAAGGAAGGATTTTGCCCTAGAGTTTTCAAGAGCATATGGCCTTGCTGACACTTTGATTTTATACTTATGGCCTTTTAAATTGTGAAAGAATAAGTCTCTGTTGTTTTTTTTTAATTGTGGTAAAAATCCACAGATAACATAGATTTACTCTCTTAACACATTTTAAGTGTATAGTACAACATTATGAACTGTAAGCACAATGTTGTACAGCAGATTCCTAGAATGTCTTCATCTTGCACAATGGAAATGCTGCATTGAATAGCAATATCCCACTTTCCTCTCCTTCCAGCTCCTGGCAACTACCTTTCTACTTTCTTTTTCTAGGAGTTTGAATGCTTTAGATATCTCATATTAATGGAATCATGAAGTATTTGTCTTTCTGTGACTGCCTTCTTTTACTTAACAGAATGTCCTTAAGTTTCATCCATGCTGTAGCATAGGACAGGATTTCCTTTTTTTTTTTTTTTTTTAAAATAGCTGAGTAATAGTCCACTGAATGTATATACTACATTTTCTTTCTTCAATCATTCATCAATAGACATTTAGATTATTTCCACCTCTTGGCTCTTGTGAATAATGATGCAATGAAATAGAAGCACAAATATCTCCTCAAGATCAGATTTCAATTCTTTTGGATATATGCCCATGAGTGGGATTGCCAGACCATATGTTAGTTCTATTTTTAATTTTGTTGAGAAATTGTTTTCCCTAGTGTCTGTACCATTTTACATTCTCATCAATAATGTATAAGGGTTCCAATTTTTCCACATCTTTCCCAATATTTATAACTTCTCTCTCTTTTTTTTAAAGTAAGCTTGAGATCAAGACCTGAGCTGATACCAAGAGTTGGACACTTACCTGATTGGGCCACCCAGGTGCCCCACTTGTTTTTTTTTTATTTTTTTATTAGCCAATTGTATGTCTTCTTTGAAGAAATGTATATTCAAGTTTTTTTGTCCATTTTTTCCTCCTGAGTTGTAGGAACTCCTATATATTTTGGATATTAATCCCTTATCAGATGTATGGTTTGCAAATGTTTTCTCCCATTCTGTAAGTGGCCTATCTTTGTCATTTTAAGGCTTGCAGTTTGTGGTAATTTGTAATAGCAGCCCAAGGAAAGTAATCAATATGGAATATAACCTCAATTATGAAAAATTCCTCTCTGTAGAAAAAAATGCATGAAGAAAACAGATCAAATAGTTAATAGGGCTTATCTTTGGGTGTGGAAATAAAGGTGATTTGTGTTTTCTCCTTTGTAATCTTTTATATCTTCCAGGTTATCCCAAATGAAAATTCATTACTTTCTTTGAGAAAATAATAATCTGTTTTAAAGTTAAAACTTCAAAAATGTATTCAAAAGTATTTTGTTAAGTCTGTCATTTAGTGAATAATTATTAAATATCCATTATGTTCCTAGTATAGTTCTAAATGCTGGAGAGAAGACAGAGTTCCTTTACCCTCAACTTATTTACATTCATATGCAATGAAATAGACAATACATAGTAAAGGGAATAAATCAATAATAATTTCCTGGACATGAAGGAAGTAGAAGATAATGTGGGAGAATGTGATAGAAAGGGTCTAAGGTGGTCAAAAGAAGCCCTCTTTGAGTCAATATTTTATTGAGATCCCAGTGGTGAGAAGGAGTCAGCAATGTGAAGTTCTGGAGGAGTGTTTGAAGCAGAAGGAACAGCAAGTGGGAAGGCCCTGAGGTGGGCAGAAGCTGGTATGTTTGAGGGACAGAAAGAGGTCAGTGTAGCTGGAGTGGAGTGGTTAGCAGGAAGAAGGGCAGGTGGTGTGGGGATGTAGGCTGTGGCAGAGGGCTCTGCAGTCAAGACCAGAGCCCAGAGTCCTGGGGAGGAGTCTGGGTATAGCATAGCAGCAATGGGAAGTACGTTAGAAGGTTTTATCAAGGGATTGTCATATATTGCTATTTACACAGAAATCTCTCTCTGGCCATTGTGTGGAGCATGCACTTTGCATATGTCTTTCTGTGTAAGGGCGTTGAAAAATAAGGTCTGCCTTGACAGTTTAAACAGGAAAGGAATGCGCTAAAGATCCCCAGGGAGTTCACAAATGCTCTGGGAGGGCCAGAGAATTAGACATGGAGGCTGTGCAGCTGGCCATCCCAATAGAGAACTTCTTGTGTCTCAGAGGACACAGGTCCCTCAGCCACCTGGGTGCTGACCCTCGGGCTTATGAAAACATAACTAACTATGCTTTAAATTAATAAAAATACAGATTCAGATCTGAGGCATACTGATATAGTTTGAGATTTCTTCTGCTAAGAAACCTGGAGGAGGTTCACTGTTATTTCTCCTTCTTCTCTGAAAAGGGTTGCTTCCATTCTCCTAAACCACTGTAGATGTCTGCATTTACCATCAGCTTTATTTATGGAATTTATGTTATTTTTCAGATTACCCTCTTTTTACCTGAGTGGCATTTAGGGGTGGGAACAGGGATATATTTTTTCTTCTGGATTTATTCTCTTCAATAGAAATATTTATATTAAACATAAACTTTGGTTTTAAGAAACCTTGGATAAAGTGCTATATTTATAAAAATGCATAACTGAGATTCTAACTAATACAATTGTACATAGGAAGGTATAACAGTTGTATATCCTATACGGAAGTGTCCTGACCAGTGTTTCTCTCTCTCTCATACACACACATGTGCACACACGTGGACATATACATGGATATATACACAGATAAACATGTATGTACCTATCACCTAGAATTCCCTGCTTGGTGTGATGGACGTACTGTTAAGACTTTGAGCCTGGTTCCAATGCTCCCTCTATCACCTACACGTCTACAATGGTCTCGAATATGTTATTTCACCTCCCAAACCTCTGCTTGGGTAACTGTTCTTAACCTCAATAGATCGTTGAAAGGTGAGATAGATCATGAACTTAAAAGTGATTTTTAGCTGTAATTTCTTTCTCTAGCAAATTCTGGATGCCTGGTAGTCCTATTCTCTTTTTCTACCCATAAGGGGAGGAGTTATACCAGAACAAGATAACTATAGCATTATTGCCCTTCTGCATATAATCACCTTTCCTGTGGGCCCTAGAACTTATGTTGGAGGTGTCTTAGTGCACACTGAGTTCTTCCATCATTTCAAGGTGCCCCTGTTACTTGTGTCCCATGGCTCTGTGTTTCATGAAACGGCTTTTTCTTGTCGGGTTTTAAGAGGTAGCTGCTTCTCTACTACCTCTTCCTCCATTTTCCACACTGACGGACTGATGAGACATGATTCATTTACAAGGCTCAATTATTAAACAGTCTATCAGGCCAGGAAGAAGCCTTTACGTTTGAATTACAACAGAGGGAAAGGGGTGCTCAGGGACAGCTTCTGGGAACCTGGAAGGAACAAAGTTAGAAGCCATAGTTATTTTTTGCTGTTCGCAGCTGAAGTTACCCAGATTAGCTGCGTGGGTGAATATTTAATGTCACCACATCATATGTGTAATTTGTACTCTCTGCTTTTAATCTTTATACAGTTTTATAATCTTAATAACATTTTAATTAAAAATAAATGAACTGAATACTCCAACAGAACATTTTAAACGCAGACTATCAGGCTGGAAGCCCAAGCTCAGCTGGAGAGACAAACAAAACTAAAATGTTCTAAAAATATATGGCTGAGACATCTGTCCCTTCCTGCTCAGAGATCATAACATCTCAGTGACTAAGACTTCCTAAAAATATTACAGGCAGGTTCCAACTCACAAACAGTGTGACATCCAGACCTACCTCTATAATTCGATTTTAGGGAATGTTCCTTTAATGTTCAGGCAAGGCTACTCCCATCTCTCTTTGGGCATTACTCTCCCAGGACTTATTGGCTTGCAGCGCTCTCTTTCTGTCCTAACACACCCTTTGAGGGAGCTGACTCAGATGCATACGTTCCCCTGAGATCCAATAAGTGCCCAAATCCCATGCCCTTATTTGACCAAATTCATAGTATTTAAATGAGCAGTGCCCAGAACCTCCTAGAGAAGCTTACATTTTAAAAGTGCTGTTGGTTTCAAATGCATGCCTAATGGAATTTCAGACAAAATTAGAGAGCAAGTATACAACAGAAACAGTGTGGGTAGACAGACTTTTGGAATCATGACCAAATGTTCTAGATTTTCTGGGGGCAGTTCTGGTACTATACTATTGCTCATAGAATGTTTTAATTTGTTTGAAATACAGGACCATTTAGCTGCAATATATATGCCATAGTCTTTAATGACTGCATTTTTAAATTACACTATTATGAGTTTTATTGTATGTAGTTTGGGACCGCAGTTTTGGAAAATCTCATTGACAGTGGGGTTTGAATTTTATTAACAGTATACTTTCTATTATATCTCTGGATTCTGGTTCTACTAAACTTGCTAAGCACTGAGGAAAAAAATGACCATCCAGTTATGACTTGAAACAAAGCTAAATTTCTTACTTGTCTCATAAGGGATCTCTCCACTAGTCGGCTACAAGGTCAGTGAGTGTTCCCAAGCAGAAACCAAAAGGTCACAAAAGGAGGAATCACACCAAATACATCCGGCAAGATTCTGAGCTCAGAGCTCTGATTGGCTCCCATGGCAGAGACAGCACTCCTTTCTAAGTCACTTTCAGGTTTCACATGGCTGTTGGGAGATGAGATTTCCAACCAGTTAGGGAGGAATTGTGTAAGATTCCAGTGGGTCCAGGGTCACTTGTCTGACATGCTTGTGTGCTCACATTTGAAGCTTAGTGTAAGATTATGCTGAAATGGGGTGTCTGGGTGGCTCAGTTGGCTGAGCTTCTGCCTTCAGCTCAGGTCATGACCCCAGGATTCTGGAGCGAGCCCTGCATCTTCTTTGGGCTCCCTACTCAGCAGGGAGTCTGTTTCTCCTTCTCCCTCTGCCCTTCCCCTTGTTCCTGCTTGCCTCCTCTCTGTCTCAAATTAATAAATAAATAAAATCTTAAAAAATAAAAATTATGTTGGGGCGTCTGTGTGGCTCAGTGGTTTAAGCTGCTGCCTTCGGCTCAGGTCATGATCTCAGGGTCCTGGGATCGAGTCCCGCATTGGGCTCTCTGCTCGGCAGGGAACCTGCTTCCCTCTCACTCTCTCTGCCTGCCTCTCTGCCTACTTGTGATCTCTCTCTGACAAATAAATAAATAAAATCTTAAAATAAATAAATAAATAAAAATTATGTTGAAATAAAAAGTCATTATTATAGAGAAAATTAGGAAAACTAGAGCTTTCAGGCTTTGAATTAAACAGTATTAGAATGGTATACTCACTCATTTACTTATTCATCCTTTTTATATAAATATTTGTAGAGTACCTACTATGTGCTTTTCATTGCTGGATGCCAGGGATGGTATATACAATGAAATACAACCTGTCACATGAGATCAAATTTCCCATTCTAAAATCTCTGAAAAATCTAATGTCTTCTACAGGGTTTGCATTTGCTGATAACTCAGAACTGAAACTTGTAGCTTAATGTCTGCATCAGTATGATCTTAGTATTCAACTTTCTGCATTAACCTGATTTTATTTTTCGAGGAAATTCTTACCCAGGAGGATGTCTGCTTCATGAACTTTCTCAAACCCCTTATTTTAATAGTAGACCACCAAAGTAGCCTTCATCGGGGTAAATAGCCTCCTTCTGAAACAATAGATCATTCACCTGGGTTTATTGAAAGACTGTTCACTCCTATAGCTCCCTTTGAGACCCTTTCTTCACTATGTCTGCTAATCCTAAAATATTATGTCATGAACTCTACCCAGTTCTGCTCTCACATTGGAAGACCCACCTTAAATCAGGCCCTTATAAATATCTTCCTTTTGTACTCTCTCTTTCAAGATCCTGCTAACACTTGGTCAAGGTAATGATCTCCTTTATTACAATGAGCAGTAAATGTGGCTTTGCCTGATCTATAAATTTTTGGTGGTCTTTTTGGGGAGTCAGCAATCTATAGAGCTTACATTCTCAAGGTCATTGTGGCTTCAGTTTCTTTGGTCTCATTGAAATTGCATCACTATCTATTTTCTTTTCTTGTTTCTGCTCTTCACTGACCAAGACAGAAAACTGTGTCCCTTCCTTGTTTTCCAAAATCCCCCAACCCATAACTACAACCAAAGCAAAATCCATTTTCACAAAGCGTGTCAACCATGACTTTAAAAAGTTGGTGACAGAAAGGGGGCATATTTATTAGCAATGACAACTTAAAATCCAGGATTAGACATTCTTGTTCTTTAACCTACTAGCCTCTAGACAATGTTACTTCAAGTGTGGCCTGTTATCAGTACACCATGAGATAAGTAGAGAAATTGAGAATAATCATTCACAAATAATTGATCAGTGATGATCAAACATTATAACCCCCTTTAAAACAAATAAATAAACAGTAAAAAGCTGCTCTTTCACCATGGATATGTTGAGGGCCATTCTCTACACTCTCAGGTTTTCAGTTTAGTAGGAAGTATCCCCACCCTTAAACTCTCCTCCAAAACTTTTTTAAAAAAGATTTTATTTATTTTTTTGACAGACAGAGAGACAGTGAGAGAGAGAGAGCACAAGCAGGGGTAGTGGAAGAGGGAGAAGCAGGCTTCCTGCTGAGCGGGGAGCCCAATGCGGGACTCAATTCCAGGACCCTAGGATCATGCTCTGAGCCAAAGGCAGACACTTAACAACTCCAAAACTTAATTCTTCTCACTGCATTAAGTTGAGCAACCTACTTTCCATTGTTCTGCTTTGAGTACATATTTGAATATGTGGAGATAAACTTACAACTTTCTGCTAAACAATGAGATGTGTGCTCTAGCTCCTACGGCATAGCAACACAAAAGAGCTGGAAGAGGTGTTGCAATTTCAGTCTTGTCTTTTCTCTCTCCTACAAAAATCAAAAGTCCTTTTCGTCTAATATAACTGTGACATTTTTCCTTAATGGGTAGAAGTTGGTACTGTCAGCTTTGTCTTTAAATAATATCTTTTGTCCCATTCCTTCATAATGAATTCAACATTGTCCTGAACCATAAGGAATCCATCATTTTGTGAAGAAGTATCCATGTAAAAGTATCATTGCAACACGGCAAGCTAAGTGCAGAGAGAGCTCCCGAGTGTCTGAAGCTGCTGAGGATGGGGGACTAGGTGTGTCTGGAGATTCAGGGGATCCACTGTTTTATATCACTGAATAAATGTTGAGTAAATGATATAGAGTGGATGAAAGTTATAGTACAGATATGTCATGAATCTATGGTAGGATTCACACTATTTCCCTTTTTCAGATAATCATAGTTTACCCTTCAGTGGTATCAATATGCAATAGAGAGAGTATTGAGAATGGAGTAATGGCAGGAGGTCTGTGGTTATGAAAACTGAAGAGCACTTAACTGGATCTCTAACAGATTGAATCATTTATTATCTTTTCATAATGAGTTAACTCATGGGTAAACCACAAATGATCAAATGGTTTTATCCAGCCTCCTGGTAAAGATGTAATATTTTCATCTGATTCAACTCTGCTATTTCCTGGCTCAATTTAATGATTAACATGGCATAAAAGTAACAATTTCTTGATTATTAAAATCCCATTTGCTGAAGATTACAAATAGAATCTATTCTGAAGCCATTACTAAATAGTCTGTAATAATAAAGTTGCATCAAGCAATCAAAAACTGTAATGATAAGTTTATTAGAGATTTTAATTCAAAACATTATTACAGAAATAAGCAAATGCAACCACTAATGTTTTTCTCATTAAAACAGTTTTTTTATGTTGAATAATACCTCAATAACTCACTTTGTTCATAATAGTCTGTGGCATTTCTTTCTAAATCCCATGAGCAAAGCAGAGCACTTGTGAATGGAACAGTCAGGAGATCCAACCATGGTGGTCCTGAAATGGCTTAGACATCTCAGTTAAAACTATCAATGTCTTCCCAATGTCCAACTGCAAGGCTGACCCTTACCTCATATTTCTGATCAGTAGCAATTTTTTATGAGAGTAATGCGAAATATTTAACTGTGAATCAGCATCTTCAAACCGTTCCCATGGAATTGGCCACTTCATGGAAGAGACAACTGGGGATGATGATATCCAGTGGTCTCAACAGTCACTATCTCACATTAAAGTAAGTCTTTGTTTCTAAAATTATCCATTTCACTGTGGAAAGATTATGAAGGCAGAGAGAAAGAAAGAAAGAAAGAAAGAAAGGAAGGAAGGAAGGAGAGAGAAAGAGTGAGAGAGGGAGGGAGGCAGGAAGGAAGGAAGGAAGGAAGAAAAGAGAAGGAAGGGGGAAATAAATAAGATGGTCACAGTCAATACTTTGGTGTACATCCTTTATGATATGTCTGTTTTTATCACATACTATGCAAATGTATATTTGCATTTGCAAATATATATATGTTTTGCATATATATACATATATATTTACATATATATTACAATATTTGCAATATATATATACATATACACACACACATATATACATATATATATTATACGTATATATATACGTGTATATATATACGTATAATACGTATATATTATACGTATAATATATATATACGTATATATATATACGTATATATATGTGTGTGTATATATATGTATATATATATTGCAATATTTGTAATATATATGTAAATATATGTGTATATATATGTGTGTGTATATATATATGTATATGTAAATATCAAGGAAGAAATGCAAATATTTAGATATACTGCTCTGTAATGTACTTCTTTCAATTTTATAAACTTATTTTGGGTGGGCTCAAAATGGTATATATTGGTGATGGGAATAGACTGGAAAACAAAGCTTGATCCTGTAGGCAAAAGACTTTCCTACGCAGCTGCTTCTCCAGAAGTAAATTGTCCCAAGGGTGCTGACCATATATCACAGAGAGGAGACAGATGACATCATCATCATGAGCCACTGTTTAATTAATATGTCTAAGCATCACAATTTTATGTCCTTACCCATTATTTCATTGTAGGGTTATTTTAGTAAGAATCTTTTTTGAGTTCAAAAAAACAGTCTTGCTTGACTGTTTTGTTTTTTTTTTGGTCCTCCATGAAAAGGTGTTTTATTGTCATGATATGTATATGTGGACTGGAGCTGCACCTAGAAAGCCACTGCTGTGTAAGGCAGCCGAGAATGGCTGCTTCTCTCTGTACACCTTTTTATTCTCTTTCTCTCACTCTCTTTTATGAGCATCTTTCTCTATTTCCTGGTAATTCTCATCTCTGTTATGTGGTGGCTTTCTCTGTCCTTATATATACATCATAGTGACACTTCCTCAATATTTTTGGCTCCTGTCCCTGTAACCAACAGCTACACTTTCTTGGTTTCTTATTGTCCTTGTCCATCATTTTATGCCTGATCAGTCAGATCTCTGTCCAGAGTTTATGGATTATTTACCCTTGGGATGATTCAGCTCTTGGTTCATTCCATTCAGCTGTAGCAGGGTGAGGTCTGGTTTGCCTGGCATAAAAACTGGCCTTGCCACTCAGGAAGGACTAGAGGTGAGACAGATCATTTAGAAATATGGATGGTCAAAGCATGCAACAATCAACACTTTAGTACAAATACCTTTGCTGGTAATTCCCAGAAATGAAATTCTTGACTCAGAAAGTACACACATTTTAAAAGCTTTTGGTATATATTGCCAAATCCATCTCTAGAAATGTGGTATTAATTTGCACATTAATTTGCATTCTTACCAGCAGAATTAGTGGTACTCCCTGCACCTTCCTCAACATATGCATTTTTCTTTTCTTCTTCTTTTTTTTTTAGTATACAGCTAAATATGATAATATGCTGTTATATCAACAAAACTGGAATGAAGATACTTGATGACCAGTTAATATTAAATCAACTATTTCCTCTTTTTAGCCTTTAAATGTCTTCATATGAAAATATAATTCCTTAAGCCTTCTACTCCACCTGTCCCATACAATAAGTATTCATTAAAAGAAAATGTTTGGAGGACATATGTATTTTTCTGTCACCATTTCAATTCCAGATTTGCTTGTTTTGGATGTTCAAGTGTTCAAATTATTATGTAGATAGTTATGAGACAAACTAATTTTTTTTTTTACTAATATGGCCTACACCCTTTAAAATGGCAAAGAAATGTCTTGGATTCACTAAGAAATGAATTTCCCTACTTACTAATGAACTAGGAGTCACTTTATATGTTTATAGGCCATTTTCTTTTTTCTTTTTTAGTTTTTTATTATTTTATTATTTATTATTATCATATTATTTTATTATTTTAATATTATATTTTTCTTTTTCTTTTATTTTCTCTTCTGTGATATGTATGTTCATATTTTTTCCTAATAAGTTTTTTGTACTTTCCCATTAATTCATAATTCTTTATGTGTTAAGTATACTAAGTTTTTGTTAATTAAATGTAGGCAGATACTTCTTTCCAATTTTTTTTTTCATTTTATTTATTTTTTCAGTGTAACATTATTCATTCTTTTTGCACAACACCCAGTGCTCCATGCAAAACGTGCCCTCCCCATTACCCACCACCTGTTCCCCCAACCTTCCACCCCTGACCCTTCAAAACCCTCAGGTTGCCCCAACCTCCCACCCCTGACCCTTCAAAACCCTCAGGTTGTTTTTCAGAGTCCATAGTCTCTTATGGTTCGCCTCCCCTCCCCAATGTCCATAGCCCGCTCCCCCTCTCCCAATCCCACCTCCCCCCAGCAACCCCCAGTTTATTTGTGAGATTAAGAGTCATTTATGGTTTGTCTCCTTCCCAATCCCATCTTGTTTCTACGGACATACCACCCTGAACGCGCCCGATCTCGTCTGATCTCGGAAGCTAAGCAGGGTCGGGCCTGGTTAGTACTTGGATGGGAGACTTCTTTCTAATTTGTTGCTTGTCTTTTCCTTTAATGAAAAATTTCTTGATTTTAATTAGCATATTTATAAACCTTTTCTTTTATGTTTTATCTATGCCACTGCTGCATGGCTGATACCTGCTTTGAGAATTACACTGAAAATGCTCACACCCACAACAGTAATTCTACACCTATGGGTATATTCCAGAGAAATTCTTGGATTTGTGTAACCATTGATATAAATGTATATAAATATTTTTAAGTTTCATTTTTTAATCAAGAAAGAATGACCTGGGAACAATCCAAATGTTTATCAAGAAAGGAATGGATTTTCAAAATTGAGGTTATTCAATGAAGTACCAGGCAGCCATGAAGAAAATGAATTGCAATTATGTTTTAGTTTTCAATCATTATACAATGAGCCACTTCAAAATTTAATGGCTTAAAGCAAAAATGCCCTGTTATTATTATTATTTTTTTAATAATTCTTTAGGTTGGTCAGACTGTTCTTGACTAATTTTGTCTGGACTCACTCATGAGACGGTGTAGCTGGAAGGCCTGTGGAGACTGGACTTAGCTGCCACAGCTGGGACAGAAGGACATTTCTTTTCACATGCCTTAATTTCTTCCAGCACAATGGTCTCAAAGTAGTGTTAAGAAGATAAAAGCAGGAGGTACAAGCTCTGAAAGTTGCATGGCATCAGTTCTGCCATGTTCTACTGGTAAAAAAAATAAGTCACTAGAGAATCCCAGATTTGAAGAGTGAGGAAATGGGCTTCCTGTCTGAATGGGAGGCAGAGCAAAGTGACATAGCAAATGAGAATGAACAAAAAATGCATGATTCATTAGGATCCATTATTTTGCTTATAATAATCTTTGAGTATTATATTATCATGCTGTTTTTATCCTTTCAACTTTGTCCAAATTTTCTACAACCACTAGATATAGCTATCTCAAAATTCAAGGGATTGTTTGTTTTTTAATATGGATTCTCTGAGTTTTTGGAGGATACCTCCCAATAATTTCCCAAATGCTGACACTGTCAGCATTTTGTATGAAATTTGTATCTGCCTGGCTTCTTTTCTAAGATCTCAATAGTCCCTGTGGTAGTTAAACTTCTGTGTCAGCTTGATGAGTCTATGGATACCCAGATATTTGGTTAAACACATCTGGATATTGCTAGAAGGTTTTTTAGATGATATTAATATTTAAGTCAGTAGACTTGAGTAAAGTAGACTATCCTTCATAATGTGTGGGCCTCATCCAATCAGTTGAAGGGCTTAAGAAACATATAGACAGACAAAAAACCCCTGATCTCTCTGGATAAAAAGGGAATTCTGCTACGTGATGGACTTTAGACTCAAGCTAACACATGAATTCTCTCCCAGGTTCTTATTGGTTTTGTTTCTCTGGGGAACCTTAATTAACATACATTCCTTACAGACATGGTGTTCTTATTTCAGTTTAATATACTTGTCCTTTGTTTTTTTTATTCCCCCTCTGCTCCTGTTCTGATATATGAGTGATGCATATTTTTCCAACCCTCCAGCTTCCCTCTGTTTCCTTGAGAAAATTTGACTTCTAGAGAAAGTTTTCAGGCACATACCCATACAATTTCCTTATTTCCTTTTCGAAATTTGAGTCTGCAAAAAACGTATGGGGTTGTTTCTTTCTTTACAACAACCCCAAAAGAGTGACCTATTCTTTTCACAAAAGCGATCTCATTCCTTTTTATTCAGGTATTAATAAGTTGACCATTTATCTGTGGGATAAGATATAATTTGTATCTTGTATTCCAAATATAGCTAGAAGGAACTTTTCCTGAATTACCTGACACAACTTCATGAGGAATTCTGCCTGGAATGTAGATACTATCATGGAGGTCAAGCAGCCATTGTAGGACCAGAAAAAAGAAACCCCAATTCCAGGTTTAGGGTGGCAGGAAGATAGACTTACCCTGGGTTCTTAACAGCATTGTTGGTCTTCGTACCGCCTCCCCCTTATGTTTTGTTATCTGGCAATAATAAGTGTTTTCCAGCTAAACCACGTTTGCTTGGCTTTTCTCTGGAAGGCAGTCTAATAAAATCCTAGCTAATATAAAAGGTATTTCAGAATGTAGTAAAACAAATAAATGAACAAAGCAAAAACATTTGTTAACCAAACATTTCTGTGGTCTTTTTAACGTTTATATTTTTGAAACCTTTTTAATTATTCACAGGGTTTCATGTCTATTATGTCTTTTGATCTTTATAACAGTCCTGGGAAGAAAAATAGTTTTTATTATTCTCAATATACATATGAGGAGGAGTGTAAGGCCCAGAAAAAACAAAATTTATGATTTTTAAAAAAAATCTGGCATGTTATTATGCAGAGGTCAGAATCCTGGCTTCTCAACAACTTATTTACTATAGCCCCTGGCACATGCTAGGTGCTCAATAAATAAATGAATTAATGATGTGTGTAAAACATTTATTCAGAACCTGGCATATACTATGTGTTGAATAAATGGAATGTAATAACAATAATAATAACCACATGTTAGCTTCTTGCCTCGGGACCTTTCTTTTCTTAAGGTCCCAAGAAAAGACCTATGAATTGAATTATTCTTCAGCAGGGACCTAAAGCTAGCTTCTCATGCAGAAATGGCATCTACAAAGGCATCTTTAATGCCAAATAATAACAAATTAATTTCTTCATTATTTGAAAGAGAGGAGTAAACAACTGTACAAAGCTTATATAAATTTCAAAGATAGGTCCCTTTGATTTCAAAATATTTATCAATGAAACTGTTTAATTAATTAACCCCCCATAAGTATTTGAGAAATGATTGTCAGAATATAAGATGGAAGTGACTTTGGTTGGCTGCTTGGTCATCGGATAGGATTTCTTTGCTAAAAGACAAAAATCTTGGCTATGATTTCCTTATAGCAATGTCTCTTTTAAAATAACTATCATTTGTCGTGTAAACCACTTTGCACATGCCTTTTTATAAATACTCATACAAGGCGGCTGCTATACTCTTTGACAGATAAGGTAACTTAGAGCACATGACTACGGTGGGTAAGAGAGCGACATTGCTCAGTGAAAATTCACCCTTCGTTCTGGAGGAGCAGTTCTTGGCTCATGCTCCGTTCTACTGATGACTCAGTCAGGGTATCTCAGTACGGGAAAGATGAGGCCTTTGCAACATCTGCTGGAGAAAGCATTGATCATAGATCAGGAGCAGGCTCCTTACACTAAAAGCATTAAGCAGACATTATAACAATTTCAACAAAAGAACACGCAGTGTGGGTCTTTCAGACAAATTCTTTTACCAGTTTTCATTCAAAACCATGACTCCTCCCCGACTTTGCCATCAACTTTGACTGCCTTTCAATGAGAAAGAAGTAAAAATAATGTAATTACTTAGGAAAACCTAGCCAAGAAATCATCTAGGAAATTACATAGTCTGCCTTCCAGAGATTTCCTTAATATCAACAACAATGTCTTACATTGGTAATGTGCTTCACGATGGACCTTATGACTTTTTCACAAGGAGGTGGGTATATAATGGGAAAAAACATTAATAAAATATGGGTCATGATAAAGATCTATGTTCAGAATACCTCCCCCTTGATTAACTGAGTTACTTCAAGTTAAACAGTTACGTTCTAAATCCCCTTATCTATACAGTGATATCAACAGAAGTAATAAAACATCTCAGTCAGCTGTTAGAATGTCAAAAACAGGTGTCATGTGGGTAAGCCATTTATAAGTTATAAAATGCCATATAAATGTGGCTATTGTTCATTCTTATCATCTTATTTTATCCTCACAGCAGTTCTGTAAGGCAGTTAAGGTGGAAATCACGTACAAGTTTACCAGTCCTCAATCACACGGCTGTGATAAACCTATTCACTTACTCAAGGAAACAAAGACAAAAAATGCCACAGACATTTCCACGATGCAGAAACTCAGTCATAGAGGCACAGGCTCAGGCTCATATAATCACAGTACCCAGTACCCAGAACAAGACCAGTCAGACAGGTAATACGGCGAATGTTTCTCAAATTGACACTCTATCCCTTCACAATATACACATGCACGGTTGTATTATAAGTGAGGGAATTGAGGTTAGATGATTTAAATAATTCACCTGAAGTGATCATAAATGACAGACCCGTGATTTGAGATAAAGACGTCTTGCTTCAAAGTACTGAGCAGTTACTGCATCACCAGCCTCATATCAGAAAGGGAGTTCCATATATCCCAATACCAAGCACTGTTCTCGTATATTATGAGTCATCATGTTCTTTGTTGACCAGAGTTTACAGTGTATGCTTTTTGCCATGGCTACTCTATACGCCTTCTAAAATACTTTGGACAGTAAAGAGTATGATGGCAACAGAGTTTCAGAGCTTAGAGATGATCTTTATAACTCTCTCACATTAGAGAGGAATTCAAAGGAGACAGTGGACTTTCCCTAGCTTGTTCAGCTGGTCTATGACAGAGCTAGACCAGATCTAGGGCTTGAACACATCATCCTGGACTCCTTTCATTCCCTCTCCTCAGCTGTGAATCATCCTTAGAATCTTAGCTGTTGTGCATAACAGATTGGGCCATGTCTGTGATGGGCATGGCTGGGGAGGAACGTCTCTCCAGTGCTTCCACAGCACAGGATGCACGTTCAATGACAGGTGGAAACAAAGGAATATTATTTAGACCCTGAAGTCATGACATAAGTATCCATTGTGAAGTATTAGTTTGGATTTTCTGTAATAATAAGAGAAGGAATAAAAAGAGCCAAGAGGAAAAACCATTTTGTTGCCAAGGTAATAATTCACATCTTTTGACATTTAAATGATTAAGGCAATATTTAAAAGAGAAGTTGTCGCCTTGCATGAGGTGATCTATTGGCTAAATAGCCTCCATGACATTTTGAAGAAACAAAAAGTAATAATTATCGTACAAGAGGTTTTTAATGGGAGCCCAGAAGAAAGAAGGCAAACAGAGACAGGAAAGCAGCATTAGCAACCTCAGAGCTTGTTACCACAGCAGGACAGACCAGGAGATTTGATTTCCTTCTGTGTCCTAAGATCCACACTCATTTCCCTGAGACTCACCTCAGATTTACGGGTGGCCCCCGAAAGATGTTATTGTGGGTCCAACCCAGCAGAGCCCCTTGAACACACTCCCCTTTATGGGAAGAGCTGCATTTCTGGCTGGTCTCTTTGATTCTGAGGTGCATGCACTAGGCTCTCTTCCTGGGCAAAGTTGAACTGGCTACTTTCCCTGTCACTAAAGAGGAAAGAGAAAGGCCAAGATGTAGCCAAAAGGACAAAAGGGCATTTGTCCTTGGATATGGGTTGGGACTGGAAGGAGAAGATGATTATCCTTAGGTCAGATATTTCTTAGTGAAGAGCAGAAAGGAGAGCAGGGTGAGCTGGACTTCTGCCATAGGGTGACTGTTTGGGCCCAAAATGCAATTAAGAATAATATACGACCATTTTTATGGATCAAGTGCTGTTGATAGCATTCAGAACTTCAAACTGAAATGGAGCATTCATTTCTGGAAATGAAGGTCCAGGGAAGAGAAATAACGCCCAGATTCTGGGTGGTTGGTAGCAGACTATGGAGACCCGGGTGCCTGCCTCCCAGCCGAGGACTTTTCTATTACTCCACACAGAGATTTGAAAGTTATTAAGGGGGGAGATCTCGTCCTTCCTTCCTTCTCTCCTCCTTTCCCTCCCCCTTTACTCCTTATCTCCTATTTGTCTGGTATTTATCCAGAACCTACTGTTCTTAGGCACTGTTTTCAGTCCTGGAGGCATTGGGCTTGATGCAAAATTTCTTTCTTTCTTTCTTTACTCTCTTAATTTCATAGCCCTAGTGCCCAGTATGTGATAACTACCCATAATTATTGAATGAAAAAAATACGGTTTATATATAAGAATGAAAAAAGCCAATTATTTCTTTTGAATGAAGCAATGAATTTTTGGTCTGGCCAAGTTCATTTCTATTGGACAATAAACTGAATTAAATTAAATTGCTGTAGGTAATCTGCATTTAAAATAATACAGAAAGCCCGAATTTATCATTTTGAAAGAATTTGATCATTGACATTTAGAGAAAATAATTACTTTTCAAAAAGGTTTTGACGATGTAGTGTCACATCTTGATAAAGTATTGATATTTTTAATAGGGTCTCAAGGGGACATTAGCTAGTTGGACACATTTTAACTAAACTAGTGTTGCAACAAGAGAGGCAGCCCGTGAATAATTTAGAAATAATTTTAACCCATTGATTATCACAGTTGACACTTCAGGCATTAATCCTGTAACTCCATAATATGGAGGCTTTTAATAGAGAAACATAACACATCTACTCAGAATTTCAGGACAAATAATGCAGGGAGATCAATTCATAATGTGGATTAGGGCAGTATTAATTTTGCAAGTATTTGCAGCCAATGTGGATTACTTCAGTGTAGAACTGTCTCACCTGAAGATGTGAAATAAACCGGAGGTATGCCTGCCAGTACCATTTTCTTATTTCAGATTAAATGATCTTTGCATTTTCCGAACAATAATGATATTTATTTCTTTGATTTAACTAATCCCTTGCTTTCTCTTTACCTCCTCTCAATGCCATCACACTCAGCTCTTTCATTTTTTGTCTCCGTGAGCAGAAAATTTTTTCCCTTTTTAGGAGAGGCACATTTCTCAGTAGTAATTTTAACTTTGACAAAAAACCATGTGATGGATTGAATAACCAAATAGCCTCCTCACTGAACCAGGCTCAGGTTAAATTATTTAGTTAAAGCAATTTAATTTAGGGAAATGATCCAGATAGCAACTGGTAAAAAGCATAGGTCAAAGAATAAATACTCGAAGTTGTAAATTGATTTTTCCCTTACCTATTGGCGACATTGATTTATTATGGTTGAGGTTTTGTGAACATTGCATCTTCAAGTGCAGCATTTTGTACTTTTTAAAGCAATGTTATACATTTTTAGATTTTTAAATTGTTTCCATATTTTGTCGCTAATGCATTTCCCAGCAATTATTCCTGTTCTTCATTATTTTCTAAAAGGTAGAGACAATGTAAATTCACAATAGGAAATTGGTTAAACAAAATAATGGCATGTCTATATGGTGGAATACTATGTGGTCATTAAAAAGAATATTTCAGAAATATATACCTTGACATGAAATTTCATGATCTTTGTTAGGTTTAAAAATCAGTTTACAAAGTAGTTTTTACAGCATAAGTCTATTGAGAATAGCATATAATACAAGTATGATATATACAACACATAACATACAAGTATAATATATATAACACATAACATATAATTTAGTAAAGAATCTATAATAGATTTACTAAGAAGAATATATGTTCAGAAGAGACAGAAAAAAAGTGAGAAATTTTTAAGAAGAAAAAAAAGTAAGGGAAACTGAGAAATTGTTTAAGTAATACATAAAATTTTGCCAGAACTTCCCCCACATTGTACCAGAAGTACCAGAAAAACAGTGACTCCAAAGATTCATTTTTTACCCAAATAGCTGCTTCAGCCAATTTGTTTTTGACTAATCTGTTTTTATCTCCTTCCATCTGAGCATTCAAATTGTCCATTTATTTAGTTTTTCCAGTGATAATAGAATCTTCTAGCAGCTGAGGCCCATCTCATCTACGCATTGCACCACTTATTCCTATGAGAACCAGTTGCTTGGAATGCTGTAGCAACCATGTAAATTCTTAGGTCTCCTCATAAACCCAAACACCAACAGAAACATTAATAATATCCATGACTGACATGAATATTTAGAGGTATGTCAGAAAAGTCTGAAACACAGTGCTTGCAATAGGCCTTAGTTTTATCTAAGAGAGGGATATGTACACACTCATAGTCATAGAACAATAGTTGTGTGATAAATTTCACACTTACTAGCTTTGGATATGTGACTCAATCTTCTTGATCCTTTTTCTTATCAGCAATATGAAGTTAATAAATACAGTCATCTCACAGGATTGTTGTGAGGATTAAGTGAGATAGTATAAGAGTGGTGGGTAGAATAAAGGCCCCCAAAGATGTCCACATCCTAATTCCTGCAACCTGTGAATGTGTATAGAGGAATTAATGTTTCAGATATAATTAATCTTGCTAATGAGATAACTTTGAAATAAGGAGATCATTCTGGATTATCTGGATGGGTCCAATGTAGTCTCAAAGGACCTTAAATGGGGAAGAGGAGACAGAAGAGTCACAGCCCAAGTGTTACAATACGAGAAAGACATGGTCATTGCTAGCTTTGAAGGTAGAAGGGGACCATGAACAAAGGGATGCAGACAGCCTCCAGAAGCTGGAAAAGGCAAGAAAACTGGTTTTCTCCTAGAACTTCTAGAAAGGAACACAGCCTTAATGACACCTTGATTTTACTGCAGTGAGACTCACTTCAGGCTTCTGACATCTAAAAATATATGATAATAAATGTTCATTGTTTTAAGCCATTTTGTGTTTATCATACAACAGCTGTAGTAAACCAATATAGGTTTCGGTACTTCAAAGTGTGGTACTGCTGTAACAAATTCCCAAAAATGTGAATATGGCTTGGGAATCAGGCAATGGGCAAGAGCTGCAAAATGTTTGATAAAAACAGCATGATAAAGAGAGTCTAGATTGCCTTGGATGGAATGCGAATAGAAATATGGATGTTGACAACTTTGCTAGTGAAAGTAACCAGGGCTTGATGATTTTGGAAATTCTCAGCCTATTCTTAGTGCAAATGATGCTAAACTGGTGGCTTCAATGTCAGAAAAGCAGGCTTTGGAGGGAAGGCCAAGGGTACGTCTAGACAGACAACCTTTGTGCTAATGTGTCAGGAGGATCAGAAAGTCAGAATATTCAGTCACACAAAAGGCTCTTTGAAGGAATTACAGATATGACACTTGCATCCCTCATCCACTCAGCAGAAGCCAGAGATAGAGACAGTATTACCCAGGAAAGACCTGTGGAGGAGCCTCTAGTCTAATGGAGTGAATATTCATGGGGGAGACTCACATAGTTCTTAAGAAATTTTTGTTTATCATTTCTAGCTTTGAGTGAAAGGGACAAAGAGTATGAAATAAAGGAAAGCTCTTGGACTTCCAATATTCTATAAGCAAGAAATAGGATGATTAAACTACTCAGTTGAATTAAATCCAACAATATAAAGAAAGAATTATTCACCATAATCAAGTGGGATTTATCACAGATATGAAAATTTGGTTCAATGTTTGAAAATCAATTAATATAATCCATCACATCAAGAGGCTAAAAAAGAAAAATCACACGATATTTCAACAGATGCAGAAAAGAACATTTGACAAAAACCAATACCAATTTATGATAAAAACTTTCAGGAAGCTAGAAATATGAGGGAACTCCCTCAACTTGATAAAGAATATCTACCAACTCCTTTCCCCTCAAAACACTACAACTACATCATATTTATGTATGTAATGGTGAGAAACTTAAAGCTTTCCCTCTAAGATCAGGTAAAAGGCAAAGATGTCCCTTCTTTCCACTCCTTTTCAAAATCATACTAGAAGTTCTAAGTAATACAATGAGACCAAAAAAAAAAAAAAAAAAAAGGAAATAAAAGATACATATTGGTAAGTAAGAAATAGAACTGTCTTGTCTATATATAAAATACAACAGAATTGAAGGAAACAATTCTTGGAACTAATCACGTGATAATAGCAAGGTTGCAGGATATAAGGTTAATATACAAAAGTCATTTACTTTGCCATATACCAGCAATGAAATAGATTTAATTTGAAATCAAAAGCATGAAAGTATTTATGTTAGCATCCCAAAATGAGATACTTAGGTATAAATCTAACAAAATATGTATAAGATCAACATGTGGAAAACTACAAAATTTGGATAAGTGAAATCAAAGAAGAACTAAATAAATAGAGATAAGTTACATGTTCATGAATAGATTTCAATATTGTCAAGCTGTCAGTTCTCTTCATTTGATCTGTAGATTACCGCAATCTCAATTCAAATTTTGTAGATAGCAACAAAATAATTCTAAAATTAATACAGAAAGGCAAAAGACTCAGAAGAGCCAACTCAATACTGAAGAACAAAGTTGGAGGACTGACACTACTTGACTTCAAGACTTAACTAAAAAGCTACTGGAGAAAGAATAGACAAATAGATCAATGAAATAGAACAGAGGGCCCAGATATAGACCTACATAAATATGGTCAACTAACTTTTGACAAAGGAACAGAGACAAAGCTGTGGAGCAGAAATAGTCTTTTCAACAAATGCTGTTGTCCAAAAACGGGACATCCACATAGAACTTACACACTTCACAGAAATTTGCTCAAAATGGATCACAGACCTGAATGTGAAATTCAATACTGTAAAACTCCTCAGGGTAATATAGGAGAAAATATAGACAACGTTGGATATGGCAATGAATTTTTAGAGACAATGTGAAAGGCACAATCAATAAAGAAAATACTTAATAAGCTAGACTTCATCAAAATTTAAAAACTTCTCTGGGAAAGACAATGTCAAGATAATGAGAAAACAAGCCACAGACTGCAAGAAAATATTAGGAAAAGACACACCTGATAAAGGACCATTATTCAGAATATACAAAGAACTCTTAAAATTCAGCATAAGAAAATAAACAATTAATTTAAAAAAATGAGCTAAAGACCTTAACAGACACCTTGCCAAAGAAGATATACAGATTAAATAAATGAATGAAAAGATGTTTTACATCATATGCTATCAAGGAAATGCAAATTAAAACAACAGTGAGATACCACTACATACCTATTAGAATGGCCAAAATCCAGAAAACTAGCAACACTAAATAATGCTGAGGATGTGGATCAACAGGAACTCTCATTCATTTCTAGTACAAAGACAAAATGGTACAGGTGCTTTGAAAGACAGTTTGATGTTTTCTTTTCTTTTCTTTCTTAAGATTTTTATTTATTTATTGAGAGAGTGGGTGAAAGAGAGAGAAAGAGAGCACAAGCTGGGGGAAAGGAAGAAGGACAAGAAGACGCCCCACTGAGCAGGGAGCCCGATGCAAGGCTCAATCTCAGGACCCTGAATCCTTATCTGAGCCAAAGCCACCCAGGTGCTCCAGTTTGATGGTTTCTTACAAAATTAAGTATACTCTAACCATGTGATGTAACAATTGTGCTTCTTGGTATTTACCCAAAGAGGTTGAGAATTCATGTCCACACAAAAACCTCCATGTTTTGGATGCTTATAGCAGCTTTATTTATAATTGACAAAACTTGGAAGCAACAAGGATGTCTTCCAGTAGACGAATGGATAAATGAAATGTGGTATATCCAGACAATGGAATCCAGCACTAAAAAGAAATAATCTGTCAAGCCATGAAAAGACATGGAACAACCTTAAGTGAATATTATTAAGTGAAATAAGCCAACAGGGAAAGGTTCCATGCTCTAGGATTCCAACTGTATGACATTTAAAAAAAGCAAAACTATGGAGACAGGAAAAGAATCAGTGGTTGTCAGAAGTTGGGGGGAGCAGAGAGTAAATAGGCAGAGCACAGAGGATTTTTAGGGCAGTGAAAATACTCTGTATGATATCATAGTGATTGATACATGTCATTCTACATTTGCCGGAAACACACAGAATTACAATACCAGGAATGAACTGTAATGTGAAACCACAGACTTTGGGTAAATATGGTGTGTCAACATAGGTTCATTAATTGTAACAAATATATCACTCTGGTGGTGAATGTTGATAACAGGGAGGTCAGGCATGTTTGGGGGCAGACAGTATATGGGAAATCTATGTACCTTCCTGTTAATTTTGCTGTGAACCTGAAACTGCCTTTAAAAAAAAAAAGGTCTTAAAAAAAACCTCACTTAGCTGCCAACATATGCTACCTTTCATGGAAAAGGAAGGATGACTCCTAGGATTCAGCCTTGATTTTAGGAGGTGGAGTATCCAGCCATAGAAGATTATTTCCAGGTTTGAAACCAAATGGAGTTTGCTTGGATGGCTTTGAACATTCTTAGGATGGGTGACTTCTTTTTCTTCTCTCTGTGCAAGCAGAGTGATAGACATAACTCCCTTCTCTTTGAGGTTTATAGTTACTAAAATATACCTAAAGATCCAGAGTAATACTGACACCAAGATGCGTGGTTGGAGGATTCCAGAAGATATCCACATCTATGGTAAAAGAAGACTGGGCAGCTGGATCAACCTTCATACCTGCGCAAGACCCTATGGGCTTCTGGGTGGAAATGGATCATCCTGGTGCAACAGAACAAATGGCCATCTCTTATGACAGGCAAAGTCAGCAGACAGGGAAATCAAATTTTGTCTTTGGTGGTGGCAGTAGCAGTGGTAGCAAGTTTTGGAGCAAGTAAGATTTGGGTGAACAGTTGTGGCATCCTCTGATCTCAAGGTGATGCATCTGGTTCAGGCTTTATTAGCAACGTGAACGTCACAAAAATGAGATTTTTGCACACAAGTCAGTATCTCCTGATATTGTTGGATATTGCAGGTGATATTGCAAGGAAAGCTGGAGGCTTCTCTGCCACTCTGGACAGAAACATACTCTGGGGTTGTTATTGTGGAAAAGACATTGTTTATTCTCCAAAGGAGTCTGCTTGAACATGACAGCTCCTACATCATCATTTATTTTCATCATCATTGTCCTCATTACTGTCTTGTGAAAAGAGCAAATTTGTATTATTTTACTGAGATGTTGTCAAGTGTTGACATTTTAAAGATCTTAAACAGTGAAGACAATAATGTAATACCTTATTATAATAAATTGGTCCTTTATTTATATTGCTTCATTAAGTTTCCATGTAGTATTTCATATCCCATTTTTAAAACTATTTCTCTGTGACTTTCCAGAAGGACTGAGGACTCTATTATCATTATTCCTTTAATTCCCTTTGGGGTCATAGCCTCAGGTCACAGTTGCTTTCCCCCTCACATGGTACTGCTGGGAGACTGTTTTTTGTTTTACGTTGCATGACAGAAGGCACCACCTAAATACAATCTATAGCTCTAGGGGCTACTGCAGATACTTGGTATTCAATATTACATTCCTCTCCCTTCCATCACAATCATTTATTTCTGGCTGTGATCCAAATTTTCCCTATGACAAAATAATGAGCTTTTCATTTTTGTTTTTTGGTTTTTAAGATTTTATTTATTTATTTGATAGAGAGAGAGAGAGAGCACAGGCAGGGGCAGAGGGGAGGGAGAAGCAGACTCCCCACTGAGCAGGAAACCTGATGTGGGGCTGGATCCCAGGACCCTGGGATACTGACCAGAGCCAAAGGCAGACATTTAACCAACTGAGCTATCCAGTTGTCCCATGAGCTTTTCTATCTATGTAAGTTTTTCCAGAGTTTTGTGCCTATTTCTTTATTGCACTACGATTCTGTGTTGGGACTAATTTTTCAACTTCATTTCTCAGGCATCTGTGGCATGTGCTGGAGACTGTATTTGCACAAAGAGCCACGGAAGAAGGTCTTTGTGGGAGATTTTATGAGCTTGCTATCAGTTATTTTCTCTTCACCGCACTCTGAAATAGGGTGATGGTGCATTAAAGACAATTGCTGAGGGCACCTTAGAGAAATGGGGGAATAAACCCAAGCCACCAGAGAGCCAGTGGATTATACCTTGCTTCAGGCAAGAGAGATGGTAATAAGAGCTGAGAATTTATAACAATAATGACAGTATGATAAGCGTGTACTCCAGCATTTATTGAGTGACTTCCAAAAACTTTACATGTATTATCTTACTTAGTCTTCCCACCAACCTTGTAAATGTTATTAGTATAAACCCCATTTTGAAGATGATGAGACCAAAGACCGAGGAAGTTATGGAATCTTCCCCAGTTCACCCAGTGAGTCATGTTGGAGACACGATTTGAATCCAGCCAGGCTGATTCTCACATGACCTCCTCCTGCTACTAATGATAACTCACCCTATTCATGAGGCAGCTGCAAAAGCAGAGTCAGTTGGTGCTACAAAAAATAGCTGGCTCTTCTCCTTGTAAATTCCAAAACATTGGTAGGCACAAACCAGAATGGATGTCTTAAGGTCACAGGGGCACAAGGAAATGGGGACATCATTTTGCAGCAACCACCTGAGCCAGACCTGATGTAGGCTTACCAAGAGTGCTAACAAGTGAATTGTTTCTAATGCCTGGACAAAGAGAAGAAATTTTGGGTTTTTCTACTGACTGTTCATGTTCCCTCTGTGGGAAGAGTGATAAGCAACTTCTGGGATTAAAACAGTAGCTATTTATAGTCTGGTGGGAGTAAGAGGATCATCAAGGGTGGAAGGTCCCAAACCCTTTGACAATCTGATAAAATTTATGAGCCCTTCCTCAGAAATATGTATGTATGGTCATACCAATTTCATATCTAGGTTTAGGCTGTAGAGATTAAAATACAAAAATATGAGTTAGGAGTTGGGCTCACATTAAATAAAAATAATCTCTTTGGATCTTTGAACCTTCAGTGTTGGGTGACAATGTTTCTTAAGGAAGAAAGGAAGCATCATTTTTGACATTGGACAGGTACCACCAGACCATCTGTGGTAGGAAGAATTCTGAAGGCCTACCAAGATTCTTGACCCTGATATGCACATACTTTCTCACAATTATTCACTCAAATGCTAATTTTTTTTTTCTTATGTAGTGTTTCATGATTCAGTCAAATGTTAATCTGAGGACTTCTGTGAAGGGATGTTGCAAATGTAATTAAAGTTACAAAACAATTTATCTTAAGATAGGGAAATTATCTGGGTGGGCCTCACTTAATCACCTGAATCCTTTAAAAGAGAGTCTTCTGCAGCTGGTCAGAGAAGAGGAAGTCAAACTCTCAAAGTATGAGAAGGATTTGAGGTACCATTGTTGTTTTGATGATGGAGGAGGCCAGTGGCAAGAAATGTGGGTGGTCTCTAGGGGTTAAAAATAGTTTCTGGGTAATGGCCAGCAAGGAAAAGGGATCTCAGTTCTATAACTGCAAGGAGATGAATTCTACCAACAAGAATTAGCTTGGGAGCAGATGGGTTTTTGGAGCTTCCATATGAGAACTCAGTTCTGTCAACACCTGATGACACCTGGAGCAGAGATCCCATGCTGCACAAGATTTCTGATCTACAGAATTGTGAGCTAATAAAGGAGTAGTATTTTAAGCTTCTAAATTTGTGGTAATTTGTTACACAGCAATAGAAAACTGATATACTGTCTCTTCAAGATGTTCATGGGAGATCCAGAGAGGATAGTTTTCCCACTGCAACAAATGCCCAAAGAGGAAAATCTAATATTTTCTTTCCTTTGTGTACATACATGCTAGGTAGGACTTTTAGAACTTTTTTTTCCTTCCCTAAGCTGGAAGAACTAAATTCAAAACAGCTGGCATGAATCCGGCAACTATATAGGGAAAAATTTACTGTGAGGACCCTTGGAATTTAAAATACAATGTATGAGCACTGGTTTTATCTATTTTCCCCCTTTTTATTGGATATGATACTTTTTTTTTTTTTCCAAATTTCAGGTAGGCTCTACACCCAACATGGGGCTTGAACTCACAACCCTGAGACGAAGAATTTCATATTCTACCAACTGAGCCAGCCAGACGCCCTGGGTATGATAAATTTTTATTTTAAATATGTAGTCTAGCTTCCTTCTTGGCTCTTTTGCTAAAATTCTCAAGATAAGCCTATGGTACTCACAGGATAAACTTTAACATTGCTAACCAAGTATTAGAGATTTTATTGCCATACCCACAGGTTTGGATATGAAGTCCAACATATAGATTATAGTTTACTATTTACTAATTACTAATTTACTAGTTTACTATTTACTAATTTACCATGGCTAAGTCACTGAACTCTCTTGGCTCTATGTACTCTAAGGGCAAGTGAGGGGTTTTGGTTTAATGATTCTATCCCTGGTGCTCCATTGAGAGCTAATGTCCTCACATTATAGATTTCCAGGATAAGCAAACCCACAGTTGCTTTTTTTTTTTTAAGATTTATTTATTTATTTGAAAGAGAGAGAGAACGAGTGGGGAGAGGCAGAGGGAGAGAGAGAAACTCAAGCAGACTCTCTGTTGAGTGTAGAGCCCGAGGTCAGGCTTGATCTCATGACCCTGAGATCTTGACCTGAGACAAAACTGAAACCAAAAGTTGGACGCTTAACTGACTGAGCTACCGAGATGTCCCCTAGACTCCCAGTTTTGTTTTTTTTTTTTTAACAGAGAGTGGTGCTCAATGAATATTTGATTTGTGATTTCTAAGGAGTTAATGCCCACCCCAAACTATATCATATCCTTCTAACTTGTCCATTCAGGGACATTCATTTTTGCTGGCATTTGGGAATGCATCTCTCCCCTCCCCTACATTCCCTAGGCCCTCCATCAAAGGAAGCAGTAAACTTCCTTTCCACCCTAGTAGCATTTCACAGACTCTGGCATGGAGACCAACAGCTAGCATGCCCACGGCCCACAAATCCATCCATGGAGTATGTGTGTCACTTTTCGTAATAGGTGGAAAAGCTGTTCTCTCTCGGTGAAGAAATGTTTTGAGGGTTCCTACCCTCCATCCCAATCCTTTTCCATATCAAATTTAATAAAAAATTAGAATCAATACATAACTTAATTAGAACAAAAATTTTTCAGATTATCTTGAGTTGGCAACACCTCTATTCCTGCAAGGCACCTGACATGCAAGCAGGTATGTTGCACAGAAATGTTAAGTCCTTAATCAATACAACAAAGTATTTCTAGGCTCCCCAGCCTGATAAAATCAAGCAATCGGCTATCCTGTAATATAGATCTGGTGCAAGCAGGATTAAAATTATTATTGAAAGCAGTTCTATCTCTTGATTAACAATTGCTGGAAGTTCTCAGATTTAATTCTTTGCACTTTACTTTCACTCAAAGTCGGAAACAAAATATCCCAAACTGTTGAATTTACTGATCACATTTCACAAAGGCAAGAGTTCCCAAGTATAAAAAGGAAAATGATCTGCCACTTGTAATGAAAAAACAACAAAGCCGCCTCGCTCACTTATTCTATTCCTAACAGTCCAGGCTGCTCATGTAGACAATCATGTTGTTCTAAAGGCAATAATGAATTTGAAAACCTCTCATGCTCCAGAATTCTGCTTCCAGAATTATTATAAACTTCTGCCTTCTCCAAACAAAGCCTCATTAATTCCTCTGTTGACTTACTTCTGGTCACACTTTTCTGAAGCTGTTTTAAGTGCACAATGAAGCATTTAAATATTTTATATAAATAAAGGAAGAAGGACGAGTAGTGTCAAAGAGCTTTACTACTTGGCAGTGCTAAATGCCCACGACAGCTTGGTTAGCCACTGAAAAATCACTCCAATGATATACTTACTAGAAATGTTCCCAGTAGCCTTAGAATAAAAGGCCCAGCTGGAGAAAACTCAATGTCCAGCCCCAACATGAAAACAGGTAAAATCAGCAGCCAAAAGATGCTTATAAAAGTATGTGAGAAAGTCTGCAGGAAATGTGCAGAGATGAGAGAAATGTCCTGTGCGCAGAGTAAGATAGACATATAGAAACCCAGAGATGCTGCTCCAAAGGGGCAACAGACTCTGTGTCCTTATTTATTCCTTCATTCAACAAACACGTCAAATATTTACTATTTACCAGCCACTATAGTCGGGCAAGGGGTAGAAGTTGAATAAGACACGGGCCTTGGAACTTTTGCTTTATAACATTAGAGAAAACCCCCATTTGGGGATGGGAAAAAGAAATAAAAGGGTAAAGAACCTAAACCAGAATTTGGGTCCTGCCAAGGGAACAGCAGTATGAGTTATTTTTGTACAGACCTCACCACGGAACAAATTTTAAAAGCTGTATAGTACATAGAAAAATGAAACAAGAAACATCAGTTCTGGTATCATTTAATTGGGACCTTTTGGCCTCAGAAGAGTGCACAGTAGGTTGACTGGACCTTTTGGCCTCAGAAGAGTGCACAGTAGGTTGACTGGACAAAGCTCAGTGGTGGGAAAAGGTCACACTGGGCTGTGTGCATGCACAGTGAGGGGAGTGAATTAGTTTGATGAGCTTTCCTGTAGCCTCAATCTCCATAGAGACAAGAAGTTTTGGCAGATCTGATTCTTTGGTCCTCATATGCTGGGCTCTGACAGCTCAGCCATGAAGAGCTGCTGCTTAAACTAAGTCACTTTAAGCAACCATTCGACATACTTATGCAATCAGGTCAATCCGTCTCTAAGGAAGAGAAGACAACTGCCGGCTGCACTGACAACTCTTGAGCCTGGATAGCGCACTTTTCGCAGAGATCCCCAGAAGCTGGCTCGGAGCAACTCTTCACATTTGTCCTTTGATTAATTAAAGGTAAATGGCAGTTGTCTCTCTACTAGATTGTTTGAGAGCTACTGACTGATTTTGGTTGAACTCTTTAGCAGAAGATGGAAAGAAAGGGGCTGGAAGCCGAAGAAGAGAGAAGAAATGCAAGACGGAGAACAAAGAGAGACCATTTGGTAGCAAAATTTCTTGTTTATTTTAATACATGATTGGTAGGCTTTCAGGCTTGAGATTACTTTGCTTTGGTTTTATATCATCCCTATTCCATCCTCATGCCAAATGAGAGATTTTATTCAGCAGTTGATGAGATTTTTGTTTTGTTTTGTTTTGTTTTGAAATCTGGCTTCTCTGATAAACTCTGGACGAATCTTAACAGGCTACCTTGTATGTGAAATATTAGATGCAGTTTGGTTTGATGGCATGGCTTATATGAGTCATGATACTTTCATCAACTTTTAATACTAATAAAATAATTGGGCAGCTTTCTCTACCTGTCTGAGCCTCAGTTTCCTAAGAGGGCGGCTTTGATGATCACTCACAGTTCTGGAATTGTATGGCTTTCATTTCTGGGTAACTGAGCGTCACTGATATCCCGGGTCTTTTATATCAATTCTGAGCCTTTGTTTTGCTACAGTAATTCTTGCAGGTCCTAACAACATATTTTGTTGCTGCAATACAATATTGAAAAAGAAAACCCCACATAATTCTGGGTAGATTTAGAGTATTTATTTATCATAAAGTTAATTTGAAGTTATTATCTGGTTTAGACCTGTACGCTTTACTTGGCCCAAATGAATTTAGAAGGTGGTGGGAAAATATTTTTCCTACCGTTTGCACAGGTATGCTTTGATATGAACCACCAAATCTCCCCTGAACGGAGGCCTGCTTTGTTCGAAATTTGTACCACTTGTAGTCTGATATCCTAAGCCCCCAAACAAAAGTAAAGATAGAAAGCATGCTCAGACAGAGGACTTGAAACAGTGAGAGCAGGAATGTGAGAAACAACATGCCAAGGACAAATTCAAATGTAAGCATTCAGAGGATTAGCATCTCAAGCAAAAGCTTTTTCATAGTCTTCATTTTTGACTAATCAAAATAAATCTTTAAAATTACACTGTGGCTAAGAATTCTTTTTCTTTAGAGAAAAACAGAAAGAAAAATCAAAAGCATACCGAGGCAGATCCATAGCTACAGTGACAGTTATGAGTAAGTAGCATTCACAGTCCTTCAGGGCGGATTCCAGGAACTGAGTACAGTTCAGGAAGATCCTGAGCTTGCAATTAATTATTTAGAAAATGCTCTCCTTGCTGCAAAGTAAACACATAATGTTCTCTGGCAAGAGAATTTGTTTGAATTCTCAGCCCTGAAGCTAAGAAGTCAAGCAAGGCTGCCACATGCATTTCTTTTCTTTCTTTCTTTTTAAACATTTTACTGCATTTCTAACTGCAAAAGAAAGAGGTTCTAAACGAGGTGCCCCTTCCACCCCCCCACCAGCTTTGCAGCATGATCCTCTTCTAAGGATCTTAGCCCAAGGAGCAGAAAGATGGTTGGGTCTTTGAGGTCCATGGGAAATGTAGTGGTTAAAAATCATTGATTAGCAATTTTAAGGGAAGTGAAAATGGGAGACGTAAACATGCCACATGAACTGAAATTTCTTACCCTTTCTCAAAGGAGAGTCATTATGAAGGTGAGCAGCGCTGGCCATTTAGAGATGCTCTCCCTGGGAGGGTACTAGTTTGCCAAATGGACCCAGGCCTGCCAAAAGAGGATGATGGTAGCTAGCAGAGACTGGTGGCCATTTGAGCAATGACTGAAGTGAAAAGACAGTCATGGAGGATATATTAGGTCAATACAACGAAAAGTAGCAGGGAAAGAGTCAAATAGTCACGTGATAAATGTCTCTACAATGTGCACAATTACAATACTAAAAGATAGTGCAATAGAGCTATGAGAAAGGAACAGATAAAGTGGTAATGAAGCACAGAAATGAAAAATACCATATTTTATGTGGGAGAACCAAGAGACACTTCCCGAAGGAGGACCTTGAAAGAAGAGAGGAAGGATTTGGTGGGCCAAGGTGGGGGGCGACACATTCCGGGTGGAAGGCACATTAAGGACAAAGACCCAAGGCAGGAGGTCTGAGTAATGATGAGTGATTTGGTGCAGCTGAAACAGACTATGAAAGAGGAAAGACGGGAGTTTGAGTGGGAAGGGGTATTTGGGGCCAAATGGTTAAATGTTTTAGATGCAAAGATTTGAACTTTATTCCAGAAGGAGCAGAAGGAGAGGAACACAATTAGAACTGCCTATGTGTGGGGGCACCTGGGTGGCTCAGTGGGTTAAAGCCTCTGCCTTCGGCTCAGGTCATGATCCCAGGGTCCTGGGATCGAGCCCCACATCGGGCTCTCTGCTCAGCGGTGAGCCTGCTTCCTCCTCTCTCTCTGCCTGACTCTCTGCCTAGTTGTGATTTCTCTCTGTCAAATAAATAAAATATTAAAAAAAAAAAGAACTGCCTATGTGTGAAAGATGAACTGGAGGGTGAGCAGAAGCTGAGAATTGCAGTGGTGTAGGAAAGAGTTAATGTTAACCACAACAGAAGCAGTTAAGAGAAAGAAGTGGTATGTGAGAAGCAACATGGAACCCAAGTTCTTTGGGTCTGATGGCCCATTGCATATGGGAATAAGGGTCAGGAATGAGTGGTCATGGCTATGGACTTCTTAAATCCATAAATTAGGTAAATTAGAGAGACGGCAATACCATGAACAGAGGTAGAGAACACAACAAAAGGAAGAGGATGGTGGGGGGATAAAAGACCTGAGGATAAAGAATCCTGTTTTGGATGCAGCACATATAAGAAAACCAAGAAACATACCCTTAAAATGTCTTACTTCTATAAATGTTGACCTAGAAGCCACCATGGAGTATAATCAGGAAAGAAAATAGAGGCATCCCTTATAAAGCTGATAATTGAAGTCACAATTAAAATAACAACAGATTAACTAAGGGATATAGAAAGAAGAATGAGGACAACACTGTCTGGGGAATGACAACATGTAGGGAGTTGGGGAAAGAGTACATGCAGAAAGGGAAGTGAGAGGAAGGTGTACATACAGGGAAGGAGGACTAGAGGGGACATAGAACCAAAGGTTCAACCTTCTAAAAGCCAAGCAAGGGGACAGTTTCAAAGAGGACTGATATGTTCATCAGGACTCAAAGGCTGCCAGAAGGCCAAAGAGGATAGGATAGAATTGAGACCCTAAAGCAGCATTAGTGATAATCAGAAGAATGGTGTCCATGATGGGGGCAAGAGGTTGACGAGTGGGCAGAGAGTTTAGAAGTGAAAATAGCATGAGCAGTGATTAAAATATAAGGTTATCTTCCTTACATACAGAGAAAATAGACTGGGCCTTAAAACGCTATGGTGAAGCACTAAGAGCTTGAAAAATGTAAATGCTTATTTAAAATATACATTTTTTATCCTTATTTCAACCCCAGAAATCCACTTAATCTCATATAATATAAATTAAACTAAACCAATAAACCAAATATTAATTTAGTCAAATAACATGTTGAAGTCTCATTCAGCACACAGTGTAAAACCAAATACACCTACAGAGGGGCAGCATTTCCATGGCTAATATCTGTTGAATTTTAGGGGTTACCTTTAGAAATTAGAGTAGTAAGTAGAATTAATATTCTATAAATATTACTTGAGTCCTTACTACTTCCTGGATTATAGTGGAGACCAAACATTCCACCTCCACCTTTGCAGAACTCACATTCTCCCGACTGAGTACCATTAATTTAAATATCAGAACCACTCTGTAAACACAATGCTACAGGGCTGAGATGTGACATCTCCAGCTCTGAGTTTAGAATCTAGTGATACTATTGATCTGCTGCTGACTCTGGGTCGGTTATTCCTTTCACTTTCTCTACTAACTGAGTCCTTTAGTACCTGCTAGGTACCTACCAAGGATTATATACAATTTCACTTAACCCTCCCAACAAACCTGGAGAAGAAGGCAAACAATCCTCATTTCACAGATAGAAACCAAAGTTAATTGCCTCTAACACCAAATAAGATATGTGGGCTTATCTTCCTCTCTGCTTTTCCATTTAAATTAGACTGCTTCACAACACTTCTGGAATATTTTTCTTCAATTTGTCTCTCTAGTCTTTATCAGTGTATACTTACTTATCTTGTTTTTAGTCTGCCTTCTCCACTACAATGCAAGCTGTCATTGAGAAGGAACTTTTATTTTTTATATGTTATATCCTCAATATGTAAAACATGAAATAGATAATTGACAAATATCTATTTCATTTTATTTATTGAAAAAATACAATTAAAATATGAATACACATATTGATATGTGAATATGTATATTCGAAGAGTTATATAGGTGTGTGTTAGATACAGCATTCACATAAAATAAGACTAAGTTCTCAAGTTTATTTGTCGGTTTCCTGCAAAGGGTAGAGTTGGAAATTTAAAAGTGAAATCACTGATATCCTCATATTGCCCCATTAGAACTCTTGCATGGCTAACCTGCTTTGTCAACAAACTGGGTGGTTCCTTTCTTACTATTCTCCTCCTAAGGCCATGGAGGGTTGACATTTGGGAAGCCTGGCTCTTTCTTCCAGCCCAGTTAAGTCCCTGGCTGCCTACCAGCTGTTTCCTGTCTATCATCCTTAATCACTTAGTGCCTTTTGTCACAAGATTTTTCTCTGATCTGAGAAGCCAAAATAATCCCACTTGAGTCATTTGTAGGCCTTGAAAATGACAAACTTTTAAAACTGGATGATTTCTGCAGAACATTTAGTCCACGTGAAAGAAGGGAATAGAGAGAAGGGTGTCATCGACATTATATAGTGGAAGAAACTCAAACCCAAAGGACTGTGTGGTTTGTTCAAGGTCACAGCCAAAGTGAGTGGTGGAGCAGAGACCAGCATCCAATTCTTAGTTTTACATTCCTCTGAGTATGATATCAATGGTCCTCAACCCACTGTGTTTATTTTGTAGTGAGCCATTAGAGAGGCAACACACACCAGAGCAACTAGAGTGGAGCCACCAATCTTGTTCCTCAGAAACTATATTGAGCATCTCAGCATCAAGCTACCACATCAAGCTTTGAACAGTGTCTGTGAGTATCTGTGTTTTACCTCGATTTATTTTGCTCATCTGTTAGCAAGATTTGTACTAAGTTGCTTGAAAAGCCTATAAAGCCTATAAAAGTTTTTTTGGGGAGTGTCTGGGAGTGTTTAAAAAATTTGCCATGCTAGGTAATGGTAATTATTTTATGCGATTTCAGCTTACAAAAGCTTCATATCAATCCTCTGCTACTGGATAGTAGGGAAAGCTGTATTATGATTTAAATGTTTGGAGTAAAGCCTGGGTATTGGTATTGTTTAAAAGCTACACATGTTGACTTATTTCACTTAGCATAATTTCTCCAGCCCCATCCATGTTGATGCAAAAGTTGGGTATTCATCCTTTCTGATGGCTGAGTAATGTTCCATTGTGTATGGACCACATCTTCTTTATCCTTTCCTCTGTTGAAGGGCCTTTCAGCTCTTTCCACAGTTTGTGGTGGACATTGCTGCTATAAACATTGGGGTGCTTATGGCCCTTCTTTTCACTACATCTGTATCTTTGGGGTAACAATGCCCAGTAGCACAATTGGTGGGTCATAGGCTAACTTTATTTTTAATTTTTTGAGGAACCTCCACACTGTTTTCCAAAGTGGATGCACCAATTTGCATTCCCATCGATGGTGTAAGAGGTTTCCGTTTTCTCCACAACTTCTCCAACATTTGCTGTTTCTTGCCTTGCCGATTTTTGCCATTCTAACTGGTGTAAGGTGGTATCCTAATGTGCTGATTTGAATTTCCCTGATGGCTAATGATGATGAACACTTTTCATATGTCTGTTAGCCATTTGTATGTCTTCTTTGGAGAAGTATCTGTTCATATCTTCTGCCCATTTTTTGACTTGATTATCTGTTTTATGGGTGTTGAGTTTGTGAAGTTCTTTATAGACCTTGGATATAAGCCCTTTGTCTGTAGTATCATTTGCAAATATCTACTCCCATTCTGTGGGTTGCCTATTTGTTTTGTTGACTGTTTGCTGTGCAGAAGCTTTTTTTGTTTGTTTGTTTGTTTTTTGTTTTTTTTTGTTGTTGTTGTTCAAGGGTTTAAAGTTTCATTAGTGAACTTTTTTATCTTGATGAAGTCCCAAAAGTTCATTTTCACTTTTGTTTCCATTGCCTTTGGAGATATGCCTTGAAAGAAGTTGCTGTGGCCAATGTTGAAGGAAGGGGAAAATGAAGGGAGGGAAATTGGAGTGGGAGACGAACCATGAGAGACTGTGGACTTCGGGAAACAAACAGAGGGTTTTAGAAGGGAAGGGGTGGGGCGATGGGTGAGTCTGATGATGGGTATTAAGGAGGGCAAAGATTGCATGGAGCACTGGCTGTTATACACAAACAATGAATCATGGAACACTACATCAAAAACTAATGATGTACCGTATGGTGACTAACATAACACAATAAAAAAATTAAAAATAGTTTTTAAAAAAGCCACACAGGTAATTCTAATGTGCATACAGGTTTGAGAATCAGTATAAGTATATCCAGTCCTTTCTCAGTATGTTACCGGGATATAGCCATTTCTATTCAACTTACTTAAACCTATATTGTTTCAAGAAAAGGCAAGCCCTCAATTTAGAAACTGTGGGTTATAACTGTATTTTCCAAAGTATGATTGGTTCATGTTGATTATACAGACCAGAAGAAATGTCAGATTCATTTTCTGGGGGAGTACTTGGTTGTTACTCTCATAGCTACTAGATTTTACCTTTTTTTTTCTTTTCTCTTGGGGAGTTCTGGGGAAAATTTTGATAAGAAAAAGTGTGAGAAAAAAGGAACAAGATGAGGATAACAACGGAGTATTTGTGGGAGGCTTGTATGGAGGGGCAATAATACTAAAAAAAAAAGAGAGAAAAAACTCTGTTGGAATGTATTAAGTGTTCTTACCTACCTTTCTCCTCCAAGACGGATAACCTTGTAGACCTACATGACCATAATAACTGTGGAACATCAAGGAGACAACCTCCCAGAACCATGGAGGAAGGATCTGGAATCAAAGTTTACAGGAATGTCAGACAGGCAAGATAGCAGGAAGGCTTTGGGACATAATCATGAAGAAGTCCCATTACAAGGCTTTTAGAACAAGACCCAGGTTGAGAGAAATGACATTTAAATATTGAGCTTTCCCAGGAATTCTGTGTTTAGATGTAGTTTATAGAGAATATTTAGTATTTCCCTCAACTAATGTAGTAAATACAATTTCTAAATCTTCTGACTTTGCCTACTGTATTCCTGGTTTTGTTCCACTGTGTCCTTCATTGCCCTCTTACTCCATAAGCTGACTTTTGTTTTGTCCTGACCTCGTATCTAGCTGTTAGCTTCAATTTCTTTCTTTGTCACATTTTCACCTCTTCTCCTAGGGAATTAATAGAAAGCTGCCCAATTTGTCTCATTACTTGAGACCATGTCCCACCTCATCATAAATCAAGTTTCTCAAGGAATGCCTTGCAAAGCAGAACCTGGACAATTGCAGTAACAGCAATTCAATTCAGTACTAATGAGGGACCCACTGTAAACAGAATTCAGATCTGATAGTGCAGTATTTTGAGTTAAAGTTGAGTCTTTCCACTGTCTTGGAGTAAGTAAATAGACTTTGGGAAGTTGCTTTCCCACTTTTAGGTCTCTAGAGTACCAGTGAGTACACAAAGGCAACTATGCATCTATCAAATGCTCCTTGCCCCGATCAGAGTTATTCATGAGGCTTTCCAAGCTTTCATCTTACTCCCAGGGATCAGCCAAATCCTAGGAGGCTCTGGGTCAATGTGTCACTCTGCCAACTTAAGGTAGCAAAAGCATCAGTCATCAGAAGGGTATTTTCTGTGAGTCAACATCAGCCCCCCTGGATACCGAGCTTTCAATATTGACATCTGCTTCCAGAACAGACCCATAGGAAAAGTCATTTTGATGACACCACTGAATTGCTGATAACTGGAAGCCTGAGGTGAAACGCAAATTTCTTAATACAGGCTAAAAAGGCCACAAAACAATGTCAAGCTAAAGAAGCTGACATCTACCTAACTGCTTGTTGCCTTGAGTCTTGAATACAACCTTCACTTGACCTGTTCCTCCTTCCTAATACCAAACTGATGTCTCTTTTCACTGACAGAATTGCAGAGAATTGACCTGGGCATGCTTTTCTCTTTTCTTCAGAGCATTATTTATTGTCCTCATTTAATTTGACTTTTGGTGCCGATATTCTTTGAAAATTACATCTTAGGGATAGGAACGCCTCTTTGTTCTGATTTTAACCCAGGTCAGTGTTTTGCACTTGATAGGAATTTAATGAATATTTTAATTCAATAAATGTGTTGGTTGATTCATCATATTGCCAGAGGCTATTCTTGACTTCCTCATCAATACATTTTTTCTTTGCTGACTCTCTTATATGCTCATGACTTCCCTCAACATTCTTGAAACTGTCTTTGCTTCTTTGGGATATGGAGTAAAAAAGACCATCAGATTTCAAAGCCAAATGACTTTAGTTGAATTCTTAATCCAGCACTTAAAATCTATGTGACTCCAGTGAAGTCATGATCTTTCTGATCTCATTCCTTTCTTCTATAAATCTGTTTCCACCTGAGAGAATGGAGGTAGGATCAAGTACCTTGCTAAGTATCATGCTAAAGTACCTTGTGAATTAATCAATGCACATGTACATACATACATATATGCATATGCACATTTCAAATGTAGTTGACCCTTTTTCACTGTGCCTAACTCTCTGTGATGTGAGGAGGATAAAGTTAATGATATGTGTATGTGAAAGTGTACATATGAAAAGTACCTAGCACAGAAGAGGCCTGGATGATGAGAAAAGATGAGTCATGCATCTATGGCAAGACACATTCCAAGCAGAGGGCACAGCTAGTGCAATGACACTATGGAAGGAAAGAATTTGCATGTACCAAGAGAAACAGAAGGATTGATATAGCTTAAGTATAGGGATCAGAGACAGGAGTGATATATAATGATATAGGAAAATAGGTCAGGGGAAGATCACACAGAACTGGTAGAAATTTGGATTTTATTCTCTTTTTTTAAAGATTTATTTATTTATTTGAGAGAGAGAGAGAGAGAAAGCAAGCAGGGGGAAGGGCAGAGGGGATGAGTGGAGGTGGGGGTGGGGGACAAGCCGATGTGAGCTGAGCACAGAGCCCAACATGGGGCTTACTGCTGGGTTCACTGTGGGGTTCCAGGTGTGGCTCAGTGTGGGGCTCTATCTCAGGACCCCAGGATCACGACCCATACCAAAACCAAGAGTAGGATGCTAAACTGACTGTGCCACTCAGTTGTCCCTGGATTTTATTCTAAGTGCAATGGTGTGTCATTTAAAGCTTTTGAGTAAGGGAGTAGAAAGATCCTCATTACATTTTTTTAATATATCACAATAGCTACTATGTGGGGAGCAGACATTAGTGGGGTGGGACCAGCATAGAAACAGGAAGATGAGTTAGGAGGTGTTACAGTCACCCAGAGACTAACTGAAAGGAACATCTCTTAGACAGACAATCATGGAGATGGGAATGGTGGACACATAAGAGTATGTTGTTGTGGAAGAGTCAACAATCAAAATATAAATGCTTTTGCTGACCATGCTCCTTCTAATTTGACTATAATCCTTTTTTATAACTTGAACTTATACTTCATTTCTACATGCCTCTTGTACTATTCAGTTTATGGTACAGTTACGCTCCTTTGTTCATTTTTGCACTCATGCCTTGCTCACATCTCTTTAGTAAAATGCCTTCTTAATTTGAGTAATCTTTAAACTTTCTGATTATAAACATGCCCCCATAATATGTGCATGTTTATTTTATAAATTGTATGCATGAATATTATTAAATCATATGGTATTAGTAAAGCCCATTTTTAAATATAAAAAGCAAATACACATGAGGATGAAGGTTCTAATAATTTCTCCCTCCACTCTGGTAGATGTCTTGTGAACCTCATTCCCTATCCTTGAAGTAAGCACATTTCACTTGGTCTTGGCTGTCATTTTTTACGGAGTCTTTGAGGTCTGACTCAAGATGCTTTTCCTATGAAATTTTTCTTAACCACTTATTATTTTGTTCTGAAGTCCTAGAAACGCTCGGATTCTGTCACCTTAATTAAATTAAATTCTGCATTTATCAATAACTATCTATCATGATTCACTCTATCATATTCTATTTTCTTCACCTGGATTGTAGGCTCCTTGAGGGAACTGACTAATGTCTTACACTTGCTTTAAGTCACATTAATATTGGTTGGCTGGAGGAAGAATCTAATAATACAATTTTTTCAGTCATGGACATCAAGAGTCATTCATTAATTCAACAAAAATTACCACGGAGTGTCTAATTATAGATCAGGTATTCAAGTTGTTGGGTATTAAGAAGTGACAGGACCAGCAAGTTCTCTTCTGTCATAGAGCTTAATAAACAGTTAGTTGTCCAAGATCCTTTAAAATGGTGAGTTATTTTTTCTACAGAGAAAACCAGGTAGTAAGAGTGTTAGTTGAGGTAAATGCAATGAATGAAGCCCCATGATGATGTGCCATGGTCCTATATGATAGGAAAACTGCAAGAGTCAAGCTTCACTGAAATGAGTTTAAAAATTCTTGCCATTCTAGATTACAGTTTACCTGTGATCATGGATTTAACTCTAGTTCTATGTCCATAGTCATTAAGATTATTTGAAATTCCTTTGCCATAGTGACCAATTCTAATTTAAAAAAGTGTCTAGCCAGTAACTTATAAGTAAGTATAATAAATCAGTAAGGCTAGTGCTAGCTCCTATAATGACCAAATCCCAAATTCTCAGTGGCTAAACATGATAGAGTCTGATTTCTTATTTATGTAACAGTTCCTTGTTAACACTTGACCTTTTGAGTTTCAGTCTCCTTCCATCTTCCGGCTCCATCCTTCTCTAGGACCTCAGAATTCTCCACATTCAACCAGAGGATGGGGAAAGACAGGGAAGAATCACCTATGGGAGGATTTTGTGGTTCTGTAAAGTGGTGATATGCACATTCTAGAATGAGGCTATGACTCAAAATAAAGGTGGCTGGGAACACACGTGCCCCTTCGGATCACTATGTTTGTATCTTTAGGGTAAATACCCAGTAGTGCAATTGCTGGGTCATAGGGTAGTTCTATTTTCAACATTTTGAGGAACCTCCATGTTGTTTTCCAGAGTGGTTGCACCAGCTTGCATTCCCACCAACAGTGGAGGAGGGTTCCCCTTTCTCCACATCCTCTCCAGCATCTGTCATTTCCTGACTTGTTAATTTTAGCCATTCTGACTGGTGTGAGGTGATATCTCATTGTGGTTTTGATTTGTATTTCCCTGATGCCGAGTGACGTGGAGCACTTTTTCATGTGTCTGTTGGCCATCTGGATGTCTTCTTTGCAGAAATGTCTGTTCATGTCCTCTGCCCATTTCTTGATTGGATTGTTTGTTCTTTGGGTGTTGAGTTTGCTAAGTTCCTTATAGATTTTGGATACTAGCCCTTTATCTGATATGTCGTTTGCAAATATCTTCTCCCATTCTGTCAGTTGTCTTTTGGTTTTGTTAACTGTTTCCTTTGCTGTGCAAAAGCTTTTGATCTTGATGAAATCCCAATAGTTCATTTTTGCCCTTGCTTCCCTTGCCTTTGCCGTTGTTCCTAGGAAGATGTTGCTACGGCTGAGGTCGAAGAGGTTGCTGCCTGCATTCTCCTCAAGGATTTTGATGGATTCCTTTCTCACATTGAGGTCCTTCATCCATTTGGAATCTATTTTCGTGTTTGGTGTAAGGAAGTGGTCCAATTTCATTTTTCTGCATGTGGCTGTCCAATTTTCCCAGCACCATTTATTGAAGAGGCTGTCTTTTTTCCATTGGACATTCTTTCCTACCCGAATGTTTATAGCAGCAATGTCTACAATAGCCAGACTATGGAAAGAACCTAGATGTCCATCAACAGATGAATGGATAAAGAAGATGTGGTATATATACACAATGGAATACTATGCAGCCATCAAAAGAAATGAAATCTTGCCATTTGCGACGACGTGGATGGAACTAGAGCGTATCATGCTTAGTGAAATAAGTCAATCGGAGAAAGACAACTATCATATGATCTCCCTGATATGAGGACATGGAGAAGCAACATGGGGGGGTAGGGGGATAGGAGAAGAATAAATGAAACAAGATGGGATTGGGAGGGAGACAAACCATAAATGACTCTTAATCTCACAAAACAAACTGGGGGTTCCTGGGGGGAGGTGGGATTGGGAGAGGGGGAGCGGGCTATGGACATTGGGGAGGGGAGGCGAACCATAAGAGACTATGGACTCTGAAAAACAACCTGAGGGTTTTGAAGGGTCAGGGGTGGGAGGTTGGGGCAACCTGAGGGTTTTGAAGGGTCAAGGGTGGGAGGTTGGGGGAACAGGTGGTGGGTAATGGGGAGGGCACGTTTTGCATGGAGCACTGGGTGTTGTGCAAAAAGAATGAATACTGTTACGCTGAAAAAATAAATAAAATGGAAGAGTCTGAAAAAAAAAAATAAAGGTGGCTGGGAAAGGTGGGCTCAGTGCATGGTCCTGGAAGAAAAGGAAATGGATTTTGTGAAAAGCTGGTCAGTTTCTGCCACCATGAGCTTCTCCAGAGCTCCTTTTTCTAAGGTGTGAAAAATACCCAAATTTATTGACCATCATAAAGCCAGAGAAAATGTATATGATAAAACAAACTTTGACATTATCCAGTGACTTTATCCATGATGATTATTTTCTCTCACTTATTTTATCTTGCCACTGTTAATATCATACATTCCACTGATCCCCACAAACTGGCCCACTTTCACAAACCTAGATAATAAGTGAAGATTCAATCCTGAGTTACAAATGTAATATTTCAATGCAAAACTTCTTGCCACAAGTAGAAATTCACAACATATACTTTCCAGCTCATTAAACTCAATGCCTCAAAATGACCTGAAGCAGGCACCTCTTTTTCAGAGAAGGAAATGGTTGCTACACTAGCTGTTAGAATGACTAACAATAAAATGTGTAAATTTATTCAGTGATAAGCTCTTTGCTGTATGGTGCTATAATAATCTGCATTGCTCTCTTTCCTTGTTATATGTAATTTGAAAATTCTGGTTTAATTATTTTGACTTGACTTCTTTATGTATCATTTCTTTTGATTTGAGGGCAGAGGGGCAAGTGGTTAGTAGCTTGGGAAGCCTCAATTCTTTGACTTCTTATCTGTTTTGCTCATAGTCACCATGGCTTTTGCATATTAGACACTTTTTATACTTCTTGGAGCCTCTAAAAATAAATGATGAAGCATTAAGCCCACCAATTATCCCTGGACTGAGGGAGAGAGGGAATTATTTTACTAATTTTATTAACATTAAAAATGAAACTAAAAAAAGTTAGGGAAAAATATGGACAAACATGTCAGTTCTTATTTAGGGGAGCTGGAATGGTTGTGGCTGTGATGCAGCCTGGAAGGGCAGCGAAAGGAATGGACACTGAGGACCAAGCTTAGGCAGAGGCAGATGCCGCTGAAGTAACTTACATGAAGGAAGTTGGGTAGGAACTGTGGCCAGAGAAATGCAGCTAAGCATGAGCTCAGAGAGGAGGGGAGGTGGTCCATAGAGTAGGAGGCATAAGACAGGAATGGAATCTCTTACAAAGACTCGTTAGCACAGCAGTTGAGAATCAATTCTCCCTCTTCTCCTCGTCTTTTCTGCTCCCCAACCACTCTAGGCAAACTTGTTTGAGCTCCCAGAAAATGCTGAGTTCTTTATAAAGTTTCCTTTTCTGTAGAACACAATGGAAGTGCCATGGACAGGGTAAAAATTTCCTTTCCTATCACTCCACAGCGAGTTCAAGAAATGATTCTTCTATTGCTTACTTATGTATAGGTAATGTAACAAAATATTCATTCATAGTCATTCTACCTAATTTATTGAGTTATTCTTTATGTAACCTCTGCGTATCTTCTGCATGTCAGGGGCAGGTATATAAAAATGAAGTAATATAACATCAAGGGGCTTTTACTGCAAATAGACAAGCATGTAAATGAACAATTAAAACACAATTCAACAACTCCGGTTCAAGATGCCTGACTAAGAAAATCCATTTGCTTTTTCTCCTTCCATAATCCTACTGAAATGATAGAAAAAATAAATAAAAACAAGGATAAACCCACAGTGAAAGTAGAAGCCTCCCGTCCCCACCAAAAAAGGCAGAGCCACTGCATACCTTTGGGCAATAAAAAAATCTCAGTAATTTGTTTTTGGCAGTCCTCGGAAAGGACACCATCAGCAGGCCTGGAATGTTAAAGAATTTCTGGAAGACACATAGCAGATGGGCTTGGATTGATAGAGAGTCTGTGGCCCATAAAAACGAAATTGGATACCATTCAAGAGTGAATTTTCCCAGCTGAGCTCAGGAAAAATCCCCTCTCTGAGATCCAAACTTGCAAGCTGTAATAAGCCAAAGATGGTCAGGGGGGTGATTATTAAGAGGCCTATGGGCCCAACTGCTCCAGTCTCCATGGGAGAGGCTGCGTCAGCATTTGCAGCAGTTGAACAATGCAGGAACAGTTCTTTAAACACATGAAACAATTGATTAATGAGAAAACCCAGCATGAGTATTGATTCCAGGGAAAGAAGTGGAACAAAACAATAGACAAGGACCTTCTAGGATTAGAGGCAAGCTCTATCTTTGTTCACATTCTTCCATTCGCTGTAGTCAAAGTTTCTATGATTAGCAACCTCTTCACTGCTGAGGGAGAAAATGGTTGCCTCATCTGCTGAGATACGGAAGATATGTCTAAGATATCCAGCATCTGTCTAATTATAGTAAAAGGCGTAAAGAAAAAAGAGAAATGAGCAAGGAAAATAAGTAGAAGTAAAATTTTCTGATACGAAAAAAGACAAAGATCGTAAAAAATTAAAACAAATGGAAAAAGAGACACACCTAGGAATGTAATTATGAAACTTCTGAACAAAAATAAGGAGAAAACCCTATAAGTAAAAGGAAAGAAAAACTTGCTTACAAAAATGAGGATCAGACTAATAGCAGAATGCTCAGTTGTCACACAGGATGTTAAAAAATAATGAGAAATTGTCTGCAAAATTTTGAAGGAATTTTTTTTTTTTTTAGAGATTGTGTATGTGAGTGGGAAGTTGGGGGTGGGGAGGGAGGGGCAGAAGGAGAGGGAGAGCAAGATCTTAAGCACACTCCACACCCAGCCTGGAGCCTGATGCTTGATATGGGATTGGACCTCGCAACCCTGAGATCATGTCCTGGGCTGAAATCAAGAGTCAGATGTTTAACCAACTGAGCCACCCCGGCACCCCTGAAGGAAAATGTGTTTTGGACTGAGAGTCCTATATCCACTAAATTACCATTCAAGTATTAAGATAAAAAGTAAGCTTTCAAACCTATCACTCAATGCCTTTCTCCTCCCTCTCTTCCCTTTCTCCCTCTTCATTCCTTTGTTCCTTCGTTCCTTTCTTCCTTTCTACCTTCCTTCCTTCCTCCCTTTGTCTGTCTCTCCCTCCCTTCCTCTTTCTCTCCCATCCACCCAGACCAAAGGAGATATCAAAATATGAAGTGTTTTTCTCTAGGGAGAGATATTATAAGATATTTTAATTTTTTTTTGTTTTTCTGTATTTTCTCCCTCCCTCTTTTTTCTACAACTCACTATTCTGCTGCTATCTTCTATTACACAAGCCCAACCACAATTTGTTAAATATATTTTTTTTGCTAGGTTCTGACCTATACTGTTTATGTATATCTCAAATGATCCTTACAATGACCCTGTAGGGAATATGAAACTCAAGTATATTATTTGTAAAATTAAAAGGGTAATAATTTATTATTTAGCCCCCTAGTCAACCCAAAGATCCTTTCTCCAATCCTCTTCTTGCTGCCTTAGTCTCTCAAAGGATGGGGAACACATTGCTTCATTAGACAACTTATTCCTTCGATGGAATTTTTAGTCTACTCTGTTACGCTGTGCTATAGTTTGTCACGTGTTCTGGGTTCTTGTTAACCTGGGCTGTTGGAAGATGATGAAGATCATGTTGATGTTGATTTTCAGATTTATGAGACAGCTGGATGACATGAACAGAATAGAGGTCTAAAAATAAAAGAATAGAAGGTATTTCAACACTTCAGGAAATAAAAGTAAATGGATAGTTCAGGCACAACTATTTCACACAAAGAGAAGAATAAACATGAAATGAGTTATCAGGGAAAGGAATTGGAGAAAAGGATTGTAAATGGGTTTGAGTTGCTTATATTTGTTTTTCAAGGAGAGTGTTGGATTAGTGGGAACAGGAAACAATTAAATTGAAGTCAATTAATATGTCAGGACCAGTGATATGATACCGTTGCTTTCTATTTCATGTACCAGCAAGTGTAGGTCAAGCTCAGCCCCTCAGCAAGCTTTGAAAATGTCCATGTCCAAGGAAGTGAAGAGAGAAATTTCTAGATTTAGGAAAATGTCAGCATTTCTTTAGCTCCAGCCAGAAATGAGAAATGGCAAAAGGTCAGAAGCTACAAATAAAGAGTAAATCATCTTTGTTGTTAAAGGAGGTGTTTTGTTTTGTTTTACATTTTTCCACTCAGGTAAGTTTGTCAGTAAGTTCTTTCCAGATAAGTATGCTGTTAATTTACAACGATTTATGCTAGGGAAAAATTCATTTTTGATAACTTGAAAATCTATACCATAGTTTTAAGGAGATACATGAAAAGCATAACTGGCATTTTTGGGGGGTCTTCCCAAAAAATTGGCCCAAACCTGCCCTATGTGAAGTCTATGCAGCTCAGTGAAATGCAGCTCAATCCATCCAGATGCTCAGGCCAAAAATCTAGGAGTCCCCCTGACTACTCTTCCTGCTCCCATTCCTTCAACAAATAGGCAAAGTGTATTGGCTGTGCCTCTAAAATTAATCCCAAGTCTGGCCTCTGGGTATGACCTTAATCACCATCACTCTGGCCTGGCCACTGTCCTTCCTCTCTTGCCTGACCTATTGCAGTAGCCTCCTACCTGGTCTGCATCCACTCTCGTCACCCCGTGCTGTATCCTCATCATAGGAGCTGGAGCAATATAAGAGCCTGTCGTGCTCTCCTCAGAACCCTTCAAGGGCTTCCCCTCTTACCCAGAGTAGAAGCCAGAATGGCCTTCTGAGACCTGTAGGGTCCCCCATAATCTGACCCTATTTTACTCTTGTTCACTCCACTCCAGCCATCACCCTCCTTGGGGTTCCTGGAACACATTAGGCCAGTCTAGTGCCTTTCTGTTAGGCAATTCCTTTGCCTGAAACCCTCCTCCTGCAGATAACCACATAGCCTGTTCTTCCTCTTCTTTCAAGGGACTGCTGAAGCATTCTCTGCCAACCATCCTGTTTAAAATAGCGACCCATCCCAGCCTTCTCTGTTCCTTTACCTGTTTTATTTTTACTGATAATTCTGGTCACTTTCTAATATATTGTATAATTTATATTATTTATTTTATCTCCCCAAGTAAAATATAAACTTTTTTGTTGGTTGGTTTAGATTTGGTTTATGTCTCTATACCTCCAGGACAGCTCCTGGCACATAGTAGGTGTTCAAAAAATCCTTTTGGAATAAATGTGATTTAGAAATAATATATGTTTACAAAAGGCACATTTTACAAAGTGAAAATGTTGTTTCTTTGGTCTCAATTTGGCAAAAACTAAAAAATAGATACATTATAAGATAGGACAGCAAGATTTGTCACAGGGCTCAGGATAATAAGCAATGACTAACTTTTTTATTAATTACATCCTGGAGAAACATCACTGAATATTAAAAAAATAAAGTTTTATTTGCTCACTGGCTTAAAAATTTAACTATATATTTCAACGATGCCCTCCAAAACAAAGAAGTTAACTGAAGTTAACAAAGAAACTAACTTTAGATAGCCTGGAAAAAAATTCATAATGGCAGGTAATATTCTTTGGTACTTATTTTAACTGTATTTGGATTTTCACTGTAAGTGTCAGTTTTAAATAGGTATAAAAATGGAATAAAATGGCCTAAGGAATCTGGCACAGAGTGAATCTGAAGGGATATGAAACCTCAGTTCAAAATCAGGAGAAGTCTTGTGATGCCACCAAACTTTTTCTGGACTGCTTTGTGGCTAGTGCAGAATTTGGGATTCCAAGAGATTTAACGGTTCTGCCCCAGTGAAGCCCATGGTCAACAGATGCAGATTTAGGTTTCTCTTTTAGCAGTGCTAGCCAGAGGAAGCAAACAGAATGTCAGACCCAGTCATTTGGTGAGAATTCCAGAGGACCTTTTCCCAAAGAAAGTCAATGAGTTTACTTCTAGAAGATGTTTCCAGTGTTATTTGTAAAATGTTTGCTTAATTTCTAATTCTGATTTCAAATACACAGGCAGAAAATGACTCAGTAGTAGAGGATTCTCCATCAGATTCATTACATACCCTTCTTTTTTTATCATTTTTTTATTATGTTATGCTAGTCACCATACAGTACATATCCTTCTTACTGTGCTTCACCATTCAGACTTGTGATTTTCCAGGTCTTGCAATAGCTGCCTCTTTGTCTGGGCACCGAAAGCTGGGTTAGGTGCCCATTCTAGGGGCCTCCACAGTATCCTACTTCCCGCATCAGAGAACATGCATTGTATAACTGGCTTCTTGCAACCTCTGTTCCCCCAGGATAGTTGGGAGCGGCTCTGAAGGCAGGGAGGGAGTTGGCATGGTTCTGGTGGGATCCACAGGACGTGGCACACTAACAGAGTTGGTGTTTCAAACCATGTAAGTAGAACATGTTAATAAATGAATATCTTCCTAGATGGATTATCTCACCCAGATAATAGAAATGAGGAAAGGAAATCCTAAAATATTAGGCAACAAATCACTTAAAATTCTAAAGGTGATATTTAAAAATCTAATTTTTGTCCATCAATAGGACTAGAGCCCTATCGCAGTACCTCTTCCATTTCCTCATCCCTAACACTTGGAACCAATCCCAAAAGTAATTTATTTTTAAAAGAAGACCCTTGACTTTATATGATTAGATAGAAAATAGAATTAAAGTTACTTGTTTTGGGGTTCCTGGTTATCGCTCCTGCCCATTGCTGATAAGAGACAACACCAGATATTGCTGGAAGTTTGATTTCACCTACAGATATCCTTTCCTGCATGCATTTAAGTTGTTCTCATCTTATCCCCTTTTAGCTTGGTGCTCTTAGTTTCCAGTGACTTAAATTAACTCTTATGCAAAAGCAGGGGAAAAAAGAGCAAGAATTCAAAGAAATGTGTCCCTTGTGTGCGATTGATTCTCAGCAGTTTGTTATTAAATCTTTAAATAATTAAATACAAGAAAAAACATTAAAGCGACATTAAAAAACCAACCATATGTTGAAAATATAAATGGAGAGGAGGGGAGTGGAGATAGTCATAAAATTAAAACTGCTCTTCATTAACCTTGCTCCGTGGTGTCTGCGCTGATCATTTCTATGCATGGCCTGTGTGCAAGATCCTTCAGGCAAGGCTGCGGGTAGGAGAGGTGGGCTGAGCTTCTGGAAGAGGGAAACTCTGTCTGAAACAGTTTTCCAAGAGGAAAGGTCAGCAAGGAAGGAGACACAAGCAAAGACATGAGTGTAAGGATGATGAGTGGGTCATCGAAGGGTCCTTCAAACAAGTTGTTCTGTTTATTTTTTATAATCTGGAACGTTCCCAAAATAGAAAACTTCCTTCCTTCCAGAGCACATGGCCTCAATTGTAAGGTGGCAAGTCAGTAGTGATAAGAATACAGAGTGCTACCATAGGTGACTCGCGGGCATGGGCTTATTAAATGCTGGTTAGAAAACTATATATACAAGGAGAGGAAAGTGGGAGGAAGCCAAGGTCCCAGACGTGAAGAGCATGTGGAATGTCATGTGGATTTAACTGTGTTCCCCGATACTCAGCTGGTGAAGTCCTAATCCACAGTGCCTCGAAAGGTGGCCTGATTTGGAAATAAGGTCGCTGCAGATGTAATTAGTTAAGATGGGGTCCTACTGAAGTAGGCTGGGCCCCTATTCCAGGATGACATGTGTCCTTCTAAAAATGGGAAATGTGGATGAAGATACACACAGGGAGCATGCCATGTGAATATGGAAACAGAGACTGGGGCAATGATTTTGCAGGCCAAAGAATGTCAAGATCGCCAGAAAACCAGCAGCAATGAGGAGAGGCCTGGAACAGATTCATCTCCACAACCCTCAGGAGGAATCAACCCTGCCAACATTTTGGGCTCGGACTTTTAGCCTCCAGAGCTGAGACAATAAATTTATGTTGTTCAAGCTGCTCTGTCTGTAGTATTCTGTTATGGCAGCCCTTCCAAACTAATAAACCAAGGAAGAGCGAAGTTGTGAGATTTGTGTCGTTTTGCATCTCTTGCACGATTTAGGTGACCTTCCACCCAATACTGCCTTGTTGCTGGTCAGTCAGCAAATGCTCCCATGTGGCATTGCTGCATACCAATTAGCAAACATCCTCATACAACATTGTTGTGTGTCAAGGAGCAAACGCACCTTCCGCTCTTTCTAGCACTCAACACAGTGCCAGGCACTCAGGGAATGTGAAGAATATAAAAAGGATTCTTGCCATTGAGTAGTTTGTGGCATAGACTAGATACCCCTTTGAGCGTTCAAGTGAGTGAGGCACGCTTGCAGAGCACGAGGGAGGCTTTGCAGAGGAAGTAATAGCCATGGCGGCAGCAGCGAATTATTGAGAGCCATGGGTCAGATGTAATGTCACAGGTACATCATCTTCAAGGACAGTCCGTGAGCCAGCCAGCATTATCGTTCAGAGTTCACAGAAGAGAGAACTGCGTCTGGAGCTGTGAGGAACTCGCCCAGTATCACGCTGTTCATAAATGATGGAGCTGTTATTTGAACCCAGGTCTATCAAACCAAGCTAAGTTAGAAAAAAGTAAACTTCTGTATTATACTGTTGTGGCTGCTATGGTTATCTGGCTCCAAATTGCACACTTATAGCAGAATTGGGATTTTCATCTTGGCCTCAACAAACCACTCAGAGTTAATTTCATTAGACGCTGTGCTGCTTATTTTTTTAAAATAAAAATAAACACGTATTTTTTTATTTGTTTATTTTCAACATAACAGTATTTATTGTTTTTGCACAACACCCAGTGCTCTATGCAATACGTGCCCTCTCTATTACCCACCACCTGGTTCCCCCAACCTCCCATCCCCTGCCCCTTCAAAACCCTCTGGTTGTTTTTCAGAGTCCATAGGCTCTCATGGTTCATCTCCCCCTCCAGTTTCCCTCAACTCCCTCTCCTCTCCATCTCCCCATGTCTTCCATGTTCTTTGTTATGCTCCACAAATAAGTGAGACCATATGATACTTCACTCTCTCTGCTTGACTTATTTCGCTCAGCATAATCTCTTCCAGTCCTGTCCATGTTGCTACAAAAGTTGGGTATTCATCCTTTCTGATGGAGGCATAATACTCCATTGTGTATATATACCACATCTTCCTTATCCATTCATCCGTTGAAGGGCATCTTGGTTCTTTCCACAGTTTGGCGACCGTGGCCATTGCTGCAATAAACATTGGGGTACAGATGGCCCTTCTTTTCACTACATCTGTATCTTTGGGGCAAATACCCAGCAGTGCAATTGCAGGGCCATAGGGAAGCTCTATTCTTAATTTCTTGAGGAATCTCCACACTGTTCTCCAAAGTGGCTGCACTAACTTGCATTCCCACCAACAGTGTAAGAGGGTTCCCCTTTCTCCACATCCTCTCCAACACACGTTGTTTCCTGTCTTGCTAATTTTGGCCATTCTAACTGGTGTCAGGTGGTATCTCAATGTGGTTTTAATTTGAATCTCCCTGATGGCTAGTGATGATGAACATTTTTTCATGTGTCTGATAGCCTTTTGTATGTCTTCATTGGAGAAGTGTCTGTTCATATCTTCTGCCCATTTTTTGATATGATTATCTGTTTTGTGTGTGCTGAGTTTGAGGAGTTCTTTATAGATCCTGGATATCAACCTTTTGTCTGTATCATGTCATTTGCACATATCTTCTCCCATTCTGTGGGTTGCCTTTTTGTTTTGTTGACTGTTTCCTTTGCTGTGCAGAAGCTTTTGATCTTGATGGAGTCCCAAAAGTTCATTTTCGCTTTTGTTTCCTTGGCCTTTGGAGACATATCTTGAAAGAAGTTGCTGTGGCTGATATCGAAGAGGTTACTGCCTATGTTCTTCTCTAGGATTCTGATGGATTCCTGTCTCACGTTGAGGTCTTTTATCCATTTCGAGTTTATCTTTGTGTACGGTGTAAGAGAATGGTCGAGTTTCATTCTTCTTAAACACGTATTTTTAAAACTGTGAGATTTGTAATTAACTCTCTGTTTAAAATACTGTTGCTTAACTTTTCCCACTCCTCATCTGGGTCTTGCTTAGCCGAATGGCTGTGAGTTCCCTTGAGGTCAAAATTATGTCAGATGTGTTAGGACCTTGATAAAAAGTTTTTAGGAAAAAACAATGTTAAGTTAGATTTCTTTGATTTCTCTCCTCTCCACATCTTACTCCCTAAAGAAAACCTGCCTTTAACTTGAGATCATTCTTTACTCATGTTATTCTCTAACACCTCACATCCAATGTATCAGCAATCCTTTGGATCTATCTTAAAAATACATCCACGACCTCTCTAATCCAAATTATCATAAATTCTGGATGCATTACTGCAAAATGCTTCTAACTTGTTTCTCAGCTTCCATCCCTGCTCTCTTAATGAATGACCCTCTGGTCTGAGAGTTCCATTTAAAAAGAAAGGTCTTGTTTCTCCTCCCTTTGAAGCTCTCCAAGACCTTTTCCTCATACCCAGAACATACTGAGTTCATACCTAAGGTATTTCCTATCTCTACCTCCAGATTATTTCTTTGACCACTATGATTCTCACTCCCTGGGTTCCAACCACACTACACCACCTTTCTATTCCTTGAGGGCACTGAGCACACTGCCTTCTCAGGACCTTTACACTATCTTTTCTGCCTAGAATGCTGCTTCTGCAGATGTCCCCATGGCCTTGTCACTTGTTTCCTTCAGGAGTCTGCCCAAATGTCAGTGTATAGGAGAAGTTCTCTGCCCATCCTGTATACAATAGCGTACTCTTCAACCAAAATCAGGTTCTACCCCCACACTGGTTCATTGTCATTCATAGCATTTATCTTTGTCCCTCTCCACTAGAATGTAAGCTTCATGAGGACAAGGGCTTCTGTCCTCGTTTACTTCTGTATCTCGAACATCTAGAACATTGCCTGTCACACAGACATTTGACACGTAATTGTTGACTGACTGACTGAATGAATAAATGAAGAAAGATTTCAGTGGTTACAGCACTGTTGCCTCATCTCTAGTGAATATCAAAGTAAAGCCATTGCCTTATCTGTGACTAGTGTTTCAAAGCATTTTCATGTACATTAAGTAAAAAAAATCCTCAGAATGTCTATGAGAATTTGTGGAATACATATTCATTCTGAAATAAGAGGGTTATACATAGGTGAGGTGACTTAGCCTGGGTCACATAGTTAATAATTGACTTGCCAGCTTTGAAAACAGGGTCTGCTCTTTCCTTTAAACTGAGAATCTTTTCATAAAGCCACACTACCCTTGCCAGTCCTGACAAATCTAGTAGCCACTTCACCATCCTGATGTACCATGCTTAATTAATATCTGCCCTGGCTAGTCAGAGGTATTGAGTGCAAGTTGAGGACAAAGCCATTTTGAGGATTTGGCTTGGGACCACCTGAGTTTGCAATCTTGCTGACGATGTCAATAGATTGTACTTGGGACTTTTCTTAAAGTGAGAGCTGTTCTCAGAAAGGCTTATGTGACTTTGAATGCTTTTGAGTGTGCCCACTCTGAAGGAATCATTTGAATCTCTTCAGATTTAGACTTCTATTTGAATCATGAAATCTTTGGTTGGGTAAAAACAATAAAAAGAAAAACCTTTCTTGTTAGTTATCCCAAAGGATATAGGAGGTTTTTAATAAAGTGGCAAGAGGTGGCCTCCTATGTTTTCAAGGAACTACCCAAAAAGGAAGAGGATCCGAAAAGTGAAAGAAAAGGTCCACTTACTGTGAAGAGACAAGGAGAGGAACTGTAATGTATATTTAGTTTCTATTTGCCATCAGGCACAGTGATGGTACCCAGGCAGTGACGCAGCAGAGGAGTGAGCCAACAAGGAAAAGCTGGGAAGGACAGAACAGAAGCAGCTGTGTCTCAAAGCCCCAAGTTTTATTTGGAAATCCAAGCCTTATTTTCTCTTGGGGCTTGTGGATTTGCCACGTCCATTGACATCGACATTTCTTCTCTCCTGTTTGTTTTCCACCCTTTCCCCCCCCCACACTCTTAATTAGCCAATAAACTTGCATCAGAAATGCTCAGAAACGTGGAAGAGCAATGGAGGATACACAAGACACATGGGTTGTGCACCCGGACCTTGAGAAGCTTACAATTGTTAGTGTAGTTGGATACTGCCAAACAGATTGGAGCAGGAAAGTGGGCAGTATATGTTGAATTATGTCTCTCTGGACCTTCTTTTGAAGCCTCATCACTTGGACACCCCCATGGATAAGTTCCATAGAGTCATTATTTATTTATTTACTTACTTATTTATTATTTTAACATTTATTTATTTATCTGAGATAGAGAGAGAAAGCACAGAGAGAGATAGCGGGAGAGAAAAAAGCAGGTTCCCCACGGGCAGGGAGCCCGACCTGGGACCCGATCCCAGGACCCTGGATCATGACCTGAGCTGAAGGCAGATGCTTAACCAGCTGAGCCACCCAGGCGCCCCAAACTCCATAGATTTATAAGGTATCCTTTCAGCATCAGACCCAGCCTGTGTACATTTCAATGATTAGAAACCAGACTTTGATTCAACGTTCACATATGAGCAAGCATTTATTGTCTACTATTTGCCCAACATAGTGCTGTGCATGGAAGTAGGCACAATGTAGGCAGAACCTTTTTTCTGGACAGGGGAGTTTCCCCAGGTTTTCCCTGCCCTCCATTCCTTATTTGTCACTGGGAATTCTGCCTTTTAGCCTTTTAGTAAACACAGGAGACCAGTCACTGGATACCCATGGAATAACATTTCATTTTCCTCAGGGGTATAACCACTTGACAACCAGCATGGGAGCCAGGAAACAGACCTGTCCAGCAGCCTGTGTGCAGCAAAGAAATTTATTACTATTTCCTATTTCTTCCACAGGAAAAAAAGAGCTATAGCCTGTATTTTGACATTTTAAGAAGACTTACAGGAGTTATGCCCCATCAAATGAGTTGACGTTATGACACGCTGACACTAATGTTCAACAAAGCACATTTATTGCAGAATTTAGAGGCTAGTCACATACCTCCAAGGCTTTTTTATTACTATGATTTCTTCTTGGGCCTGCCTATCTTGAGGTTTCAAGAAAGGAAACTCTTCAGCTTTATTCCTGGGGATTAAGCTGACATGGGCACCTTGTGCATATTCTCTTATCTCTGTTCACCAACGAGGCTGATAAATCATACATGGTCTTGTAATTATTTCGGTACCTTCCTCTGAAGGGTAATTCAAAGTAGTCTAGCTTCTTTTTCTAATATTGAGGATATTTTGGGAAAACACATTTATATTTTCCCTGTTTTGCTCTGTTTTGGTATCCACAAAGCATATTTTCTATTGCAGAGAATGAGCTGTGGTAGTTGAAGTGCCTAATGTCAATCAATGTTGAGCATCACCTTTGTGCTCATCCCTGTGGAGGAATTCTGTTCAGTCCAATAACACTTTGATGAGCACCAGCCAATTGTACAACCCTATGGCAGATGATGCAGGGCACAATAGATGAATTCACAGTTTCAGAGAGGACACAGGACATGCACACAAATAATATATCCAAGGTCGGTGTCATAAGGAAAGGATAAGCCAAGCGCGGTAATGGTTCAAAGGCATAATTCAGCTAAAATGTAAGCTCCGTGAAGGCTCTATTTTGTGAGGCTTTGTATCACCAGTGCCTTCCTTACCATCTGGCATGGGTTGCTCCTCAGTAAGTACTTGTTGACTGGATAGTCTATCTGGGGGTGAAGGTGGGAGAGGAAGGCTAGGAAAACTCTGATGTGGAAGTCTGTGGATAGCTGAAGGAGATATCAGGAAAGTATTCCAAGTGGAGGGCAAGGTATTTGTTAAATTTGGGGGGCCCTAATTGCTGTGGAACATCTTGGCAGGGTTTGGCTAAAGTAAATGGTACCCACCTGGCAGTGATAGAAAGAAAAGTAGATAATTCTTGGGGCCACACTATGCTGATTTTATAGATCAGATTGGAGATTTTGAATGATTTGATAGGCATTGGAGGAACATTAAAGTATTTTGAGCAGGAGCTTGGCATGATCTGAGCCATGGTTTGGGGAAACCTATGTGGTAGTGATGTGTAAAATGTAGCTCCCAAACGTAAATCTATGTTAGGTTTAACTGGGAAGCTTCTCAGTCACACAGATTTCTACATCCCACACAAGATGGAATGAATTGGCAAGTCCATTATCTGCATTTATACCAAGTTGTCAAGGTAATAGCCGATGAAGTAGTTCACAGAATTCAAGACTACATCTGTCTGGGGTCAGTGCTTTTGGGACAGATGGAGGGAAGGATTGCAGGCTCATGTGGGTCAGTGAAAAAAAAATCACAGGAAAGAAAGTTCTGAGACCAGGAGAGTCTACAGAGACCTCCCGTAGACTCTTGTCCCAGAAATGGGAGCCAAGCTCGGGTCAGGCACCAAGGAAATAATTCTTGAAAGGAGAATATGAACCTAAAATATTTGCAGGTCTAGTAACATGAGCAGGAATCAGGACTAGCAGGCAGAGGTGTGACACATGACTGCTGGGAGCAAGACTGCTCTTCTTGTCTACACCTACCAGGAGAGCCCCAGCAAAGATCTTCCCAGCAAGCAATCGAGTACCTCAATCATCCTTTCCCTATATCAGAGCTTTCTTTTGTATTTGGCACTTGAGTGGAGATCTTGTGTGAAACTCATATGTACTCAGAGAATCAATAAGAGAGGTTGGTAAGTATTCTCGAATCCACTGACTTTTTTTCCCCCTAACTTGAGAATACTGCAATAATAACACTGCAAGAAGACTTAGCCTTATTTCAAGGGCAATTCAAGACTACAGAATTAACCGCAGCACTCTTCTAAAGTCAAAGCATGATTTTCTACCTGTAATAAAGGAAACCTGAAACACAACTAAAAAAATAAAAGGCTTCAAAGATTTATTAACTCTTTGAAATGCTATTCTAAGCAGTATATTTAAAAGTCTATTATAGGGAAAGGTATAAAAATTGGGGTGGGGATTACACATGAAAATTTTTATTCCATTTCATTTTATTCCCTTTAAAAGAACAAAGATTTATTTAGGCACCGATGCCCACGTAGTTTGGTTTTGAAAAGAAGGACCTGGGTAACATGAAATAATGAAGAGAACAATGCACAGGGAATTGAAGAACTGAGTGATATTATAAATAACAACAACAATAATAGCGACAATGTTACACTTAATTTAGTGATCTCTATTTACCAGCCCCTGGGCTAAGTGCTTTATACACGTCATCTCACGTAATCCTCATAATGACCCTGCGAAGTTGGTATGATTATCATCTTCATTTCACAGAGGGAAATTGTGATTTGGAGAGGGTAGGTAACTTGCTTATGCTCAAATGACGCCTAAATGGAAAGTGGTAACGCAACCTGAATCTAAATGCATACCTCTAACCAACACTTCCTGATTTTATCAGTGATCTGCTATCTTATCTTGCTGATAGTACTTACTTGAAGTACTATTAAATCCTCACAAAAACTGTAGTAGTCAGGTACTATCATTATTTCATTACCATTTTAAGGATGAGGTCACTGAGGCCCTGGAAATTTGTTAAGTTCCCCAAAGTCTTACCCCTAGCAAGTAGAGAACCTGCCATTGAAATCAGATATTCTAATTCAGAATCTGTCTCTCAATCTAGGGACATACAAAACAAAAAAAGAAAAAAAATCCATATTTCCCAGTAGTAAGCCACCAGGCTATCTTCTTATTCTTGTCCTCTTCAATATTTTCACTAACGTTGTATTAAAATGTTGATGTCATAAATCTGTAGAAATGTAGCAATCACACTGGATGATTGATTTGGGATTTAAGTAAAATCTAAGAGATAGGACAAACTGAATCTAACAAAAGGATGTGCAAGAGGGATAAATATTGGAACTTCCTCATGGATCAAGGGCCATAGCTACCTGATGTGGTGACATGGGGCTAAGAGAAAGAAGGGGATCTCTTCGTAGGTAATGATAGGGAGTTTTAGGTGACAATAAGCACAATGTGAGTCAAAGATGGTTAATAGCACTTTGTTCCCAACCTCTCAACAAAGTGAGCACACTTAATGCTATCTTAGGGCAGTAATAGTACCTCTTTGCTTGTAGCTGATCAGAAGAAATCTGAAGTGCTGCATTCTGTTCTAGACACCAAAACTTAGCATGCTAGAGAGACGATGGGACTTAAAATCATGTTATATGGGAGTGGATGAAAAACTGGGAATGTTTAGCCAGGGGCAGAAATGACACAGTGGGAGAAAAAATAGCTGCTTTCATGTGTTTACTGGACTTTCAAGGAGGAAATGTTATTTGATTGTTCTTTCTACTCAAAATAAAAATATGAGTAGAAAATTAAATTTAGCTTATAAAAGGAGAATCTTTCAAGAAGTTGGAGCTTTGGGAAGATGAAACTGGTTGGCTCATGTGAGATTATTAACTAGCTCAGATATTTGTTAGAACCACGTATGGGCCATTCTAACACTGCAGACACTCGGGCCTCAACTCCAGGGAGATGTAGGGAGGAAATGTGATATTTTTTTAAAAGTTACCCGGGTGATTTTGATGTTCAGCTGGGACTGAGAACCACTCACTTGAAGGATAATAATGATAATGACTATTGATGGGTACTAACTATGTGCCATGGACTACACTACATGATCTACATGTGTAATCTCATTTACAACCTCATTTTGTCTTCTTAATAACAATTTTTAATGTAGTGATTATGATCTTATTTTACTGATGGATAAGCTGAGCCAAATTTAATTATTTGCCCAGGGACTTCGAGGGTAGTAGATATAACAGGGTTGGTGCCACCACCTGGTTACCAGGGTCCTGTAGGTTCTTGGAAGGTAAAGTCCAGACTCAAACCCAGGTGAGATGAACAGGCATGAGATTTTGTTGCCTCCATGCTGCTTTGGGATTGCAGTGGTAAGTTGGAGTAAGTAACAGGAATTTGTGAGACTTCTAACATACAATAGATCTTTAGGTTAAAGTTTAGAAATAAAATGAAGTTTAAAAAGATACTTTTGGCACCAGAAATAAGTAGATTTTATTAAGATTAAGGAGAACCAGATTACAACCAGAAGAAATGTATGGAAAGGCAAATACTCCAGACCAACAAAATGAATTCACTGTAGTAAGAATTCCAGGAAAGGAGATATAAGATTTGAGAGATAAAGTTGAGGGGAAAGTCCAGAAAAAAAAGTAGAGAAATCTCTGAAGTTTTCATTACTCAGGTAAAAAATGATTCTCTGAAATAAAGTTCTAAGAAGACCTATTGCCTGAAAAGAGCAAGAGTGAAGATGGTCTCCTTTCCGATATGACTGACTCAAGGAACAAGTGATTATAGGTTGTGCTCAGTCTTTCTCTCTCTCTCTTCCCACCTTTTCATCTTTGTGGTGAGCTTCAGTCTTTCTCAGTTTATTTCAGGAACTGACATATGCCATGATGCCTAATGGCAGCAGCATCAGATTCATATATCTCTGGTGTTGTTACTTGAAAAGCTAGAGAGATTTTTCCCTTGCAAGCCCCAGTTGAAAAATTCTAGGGAAGACTTTTTATTGGCTTAGCATGAGTCATGTGCTAATCTTTAAATCAGTCACTGCGTCCAGGGGATGAGAGTCACATTCCCCAAAACATAGTCAGGAAGCAGGGCTTATTATGGAAAGACTGGGAGGATAGGAGGGGCTGCTAGGCAGAAAAAGACATAGGCCATTCAAAACAGGCTTAACAGTGAACCATTAGGGGTTATCCTATTAGAGTTAAGAAAAAGGCAAAAGTTTCCCTGGCATCACTATTTAACATTATTCTGGAAATTTTATCTAATTGGCTAAGGTAAAAAAATAACACAAAAGTGAAATATGAGGTGTAAGTTTAGGAACAGAGGAGACAAATACATTTTTTAAAAGATTAATAGGGGGGGAATATAACTTAAAAATATCAAATAATGCCAGCAAGGCACACTACTTAAAACAGTGTTATAGTATAAGAATGGGTTTTAGAATAAGTCATTCTCATTGATAAAAGTGATATTTCAAGTTGGCAGAGAGATGATGAGTTATTCAGTAAGTGAATAATTTGAACCAATTTAGTAAATGGTTTTTCTCCAACTGGAAAGAGAAAAGTGTATTATTATTTCATACCATACACAAAAATATTTTAAAACTGTAATTCTTATTGAGTAAAATATACAGTTTTTAAAAATTTAGGGATGAGGATAGATTAAAAAGGAAAATCTCAAACCTAAAAACCATAAAAGAAAGTTTGAAAATTTAAAACTTCTTTGCAAGGAAAAATATAATAGAAAAACGACAAGAAGAAACTGGGGTAAAATATGAATAATATGTATAAATTATATTTCTCCAAATAATATTCTAAACACATTACAAATCAATATGAAAAACACAAATGGGCCAATTTTTTAAATGTGCAAAAAGTAAGAACAGGAAATTCACATAGATAATACAAAAGCCAATCATAATGAAAAAATTAAAAGATTAATATAATTTTGTGGTGGTAAGCAGTGAAGGTGACTCATACCACTGGGGGAAGTAGACTTTGATGTAATTCTTTAAAGGATAATTTCACAATATCTCTCAACATTTAAAATGTGCTTACTCTCTCATCTAGCAATTCCATTTTAGAAATCATACTTGTATGTGTAAAAGTGCAAAGAAAGTGTTTGGAGTATTTTTTGTTAGAGCAAACATTTAGAGATAATGTAAATGTCCGTTAGTAGATAATGTAAATGTCCATTAATAGGGAATAGATAAAAGTAAATATGGTATCCCCATATTATGCATTATTAGGAAGATTTTCAAAGGAATAAAGTAGATCTTATAGACTGGTATGGAAAGGTGTTGATGATATATTATTCAGTGATAATATGATTTGCAAAATATGTGTAGCATGATCCAGTATTTGCTTAGAAATAGAAACCTGTAGATGTATATATCCACATTCTTGCATGCACATGTGATAAGGCTTTGTTACAGGTACAGAAAGCTTTAGTGGTGTTTTTGCCAGACAATGAGAATGGGATATAATTTTCTTTTCTTTTCTTTCTTAAAAAAATTTAAAACTCATAATTTTTCTTAATATAAGATTTTCAAAAATAAAATTGGTTTCATTTTATTTGGTTCCTTTCTTTGATGTTTTTAATAATAAATGTTTTAAATTAATTGAGAACTTTATATGTAATGTAGCATTTTCACATGTATTAAAACATAGTGATACCAAGATATGTGCTTTGAAGATATAAATGACAGAAAAGTCTTGAGGCATTGATCTTTATGAGAATGTTTAAATCTCAGTAAAGCTGGTAGAAATGTTTAGCTCCACAGGCAGAAAAGAATTCATTGAACCATTATATTCTAACCTGTTTTATCCACCAGAGACTGTCATGTAAATGTCTGACAGAGCTACGCATATGAGAAGTTATACAACATCAGTATTCATTAAGATGGGTCATTCAGTACAAAGTGAGCTCATTTTACCAATATAAATTTTCAGGTATCGAATGAAGGGAAATCAAAGATGAAGGGAAATCCAAAGTGTGACCTTGAGCCATTGCCTGTGGGTATAGTCTTGTTTCATCAATGTCAAAGAAAGCAGAGATAACTTTTAAGTTATCTTGGAGCATCAGAGCATGCAAATTACCTTACGGTTCTCTCCCCTGATGAGAAATCAAGCTAATATATACCTGCCTATTTCATACAGAAGCATACTCTCTCAGCTCACACTAATGACAGGGAGACCCAATGTGGGTTACAAAATTTCAAGCTCAGAAAGCATCCAAAAGAAAATGACAAGCAAGAGTCAACCAAAACTTATTATAGGATTGTGCTAATTGACTTGAACAGAATTTCTTCAGAGTATGTTACTGTGGTGTCACTGATGTATCCAAAGGGAGAATGGAGCATAAGACTGTGAACAAAGGGCCATGGTTTGCACTCATCGCTGGCCCATCTAAGTACACGGGCCTCCCTGGATGCTGGGGTTAACAAGGTCAATAATGAAGTTTCCCTAAGTGACAAGCAATGCAGGTAAGGAAAATTATAGTAAGTATCAGATTACACATCCAACATTTTTCTCGATTCTTTTCATTTCCTGTGAGCCTCTAACAGTGCTCCATTTATATCTCATGCATCTTTCCCTTATTACTGTTCTCTTCCTTTTCTTTTTCCCTCTCTCCTTCTCTTTTTTTCTTTCCTTCTCCTTTTCTCTGCTTTCTTCCTTTTTCTCTCTTTCTTCTTTTCTTTCTTTTTCTTTCCTCCTTTCTGTTGTCTCTCTCTTTTTTTAAACATACTCCTTTGTTTCCAGTAGGCAGAACCTGTCTTTTTCTTGTGGACTGCCCTCAGGCTACCATAATAGTGCCTAGAAAATTCCATGTGCCTCCAGTGGCCCTAATTCAGTGAGTGCTGGACTACAAAAGCCCACCTTTCTTGTTTTTGTAATCTCAGAGGCAAACTGCACAGTCCATCATTCTGCAGAATCAGTCTGAAGTTATCCTTGAGGCACGCTGAGATGGCACCCTTCCTTCTTCTCTTTCAGTGTTCTTTCCTCCATTCCCTTCCATGGGTTTTTGGGAACTTCCTTAATAAATTACTTGAGCACAGATTTTCATCTTGGGACTGCTTCTCTTAGAACACAGTTTCTACTGTCAAAAGAGTTAAGTTGGCAAATAACAAAATGTGAACTTAAAAATATTTTAAAAACTCACTTTATTTAAATACATTTTTTAATCACCAAAAATTCCTTTGCCAGATGACATATCTGTATTTTTAGTTGAAAATGTATTGCCTGCATAGCTACAGATAAAGCTTAAAGCAATTGTGAAAGATAATATTTAGAATCTAACCAGGATGGAGCTTAATGGTAGAAATACTCTAGTCATTTGACCCCCCCTCCTCCCACCCCCCGCCCATCCACACTAAACCAGCAGAAATCCAATTCTCCAGATTCTGTTTTCTCCTAGTCATTTGGCTTTTACATACACAAAATAGGATTTTATTTTTATTTCCTCAGGAACTCAACTTCTTTTGTTGAGGTCAATGACCCCTCCTTTGGATCTTCTTTATACATTTTTGGTAGTGTCCAGTAGTGACTGAAGTGCAAAAATATGAACATGAGGTAAGATCTCTACAGATTACCCAAGGTTTAGAAATATCTAGCATACTTCATTCCACCAAAGAAGGAAACTTAAACTTCCCAAATAAAACTGGGGAAACAGACGACTTTCCAGGTAACCATCTACAAGGATAATCTGAGCATTCTGGTTAACCAAGATGTCCTTTTCATATTGTATTACATGCATCTTGCACAAAAAGCTTAGTGTCTGGTCCTGTCATCTGTTGTATATGTTTTTCCAGAGGATCAGATTTTGTAGTTCTGTGTCAACTAACGTTAGATTTGTCAATTCATCCTTTCTATACCTTTCACATAAAGGCATTCTGTCTAAACAGGGTGTCTCGCTTAGAGGGTCACTTAATTACTCTGACATTTGGAAGACTAACTTCTAGTTCCATTGCAGGGTCCTTTGCATAGTCACTTATGTGACTATGTTTCTGTTCAAGTGTGAACACAGATAGCGTTGGTGCTCCTAAGAAAGTGGCCTTGGGAAGTAATGCATCTGGGCTATGAGATGAAATACTGGTGAAAATGTGTCCACTTTTGAAAACTCCCATGCCATTTTATGACTTTCTAGTCTCTCTTGTATGGAATGATCTCTTCTTCATTTAGCAAGCTGTTATGCATCCTAAAAGACCCGGTCCCAATGTCTTTTCCTCTGCAATACTTTCTTTGACTCCCTTGGACGAAGCTAGATTTTTTGACCTCTGGTTCTCTTGTCATATTATATATGATACCCTTATTATTATAAGCAATTACTATATATACAATTTAATGTCTCCAGATTGTCATACAATGACTGACATGTAGCATGTACTTAGGAGATGTTTACTAAAGAATGAATGGATGAATGAGCAGGTGAGTAGATGTACAAAGGAGCAGATAATTAAGTTATTAATGGTCATGGAGAATAAAAGATGAAAAACAAATTCATGGGCAGAAAATATGTACTCAAAGAGAGTCAGTGTCTTTTAAGCTGCGGTGATTAGAGACAGTTTTATGGAGGAGGTTGGATTTAAATTGGGCCTCAAAGGATAAATGAAATTTTGCTAGTCTAGTGATCAATAATATTATTCATGAAAGTGCTTTCAGAAGCATAGAAAGTGCCATAAACCACAAATACTTCATTAATACTTATTATAGTATATTGAATGTATTGAACTACTTGGAACTGATACTCCAGAGAATATTTATAATGGAAAAAAACCACAAAAGTAAACCTTAAAACATAGCACAAGTAAATTAAAAATTGTGGTAGATGGTAAGTCTATGTACGGCATCTTTTGAATATTACTAAATTTATATACTAATGAACACTTTTGGGAGGAAAAAAGAAGTCCTAAATAGATTTCTTACACTTTATGACAAGGCAGTTATTTGATTTTGCAATTTTTGGTCTGTAATATTTGCATTGTGACCCACTCAGAAACTGAAATTAATTTTCAGGTATATGGTTGGGATCTAAAAAATGTGACACCTTCAAATGCCACATGACCCTCTTCCATCGTCTCTCTGAGTATCTTTATTTGTGAAATAATTTTGTAATTCTTCATTTCTAAAACTTAGAATTATGCTGTAATGTTCTGGAGAGGAGAGAAAGACCTATATATTCTTTTTTTTTTTTTAAGATTTATTTATTTGACAGATAGAGATTACAAGTAGGCAGAGAGGCAGGCAGAGAGAGAGAGAAGAGGAAGCAGGCTCCCCGCTAAGCAGAGAGCCCAATGCGGGTCTCGATCCCAGGACTCTGGGATCATGACCTAAACTGAAGGCAGAGGCTTTAACCCACTGAGCCACCCAGGCGCCCCAGTACCTATATATTTTAATTGGTATTTACAAGCACATATTTAGAAAAATAACAGAAACAGACATAGTTAGACATAAAGACCTGGTTCAGAGTAGAGCAAATGTCCAGCTAATTTTGTATTTATCTGGAAGATTGAGTCCCAAACCTCAAGTTGTCAGACTTAACTAACAGCCATTTGATTCACATTTTCTCAAATGTCCAGATATGATATATGATATATGATATATGATAGAGCTGCCATGTGGTTTTGAAGAAGCTGATCTGATCAAGTGAGGTTGGTGTAGTGTAAATGGCAAGCTGAGAGTATTGCATGCCTCTTAGTCAGTCTTTAAATGCAATGCCCAAGTTTGCAGAACACTGTTTATCTGGCTTCAGCTGGGTCATTCATCTTTTGGTTTCCATGCCTGAAGCAAGTAGTCCTGAGGGATAGTTTCCAATGTATTTAAATAATTCTAGCATCAAAAAATTTTGCACTGAACCTTATGATGGAAGTCACTGTGAAGTCTTAAGTGGGCAGAATCTGGGTTGGCTTATCAAATCTCTGATTTTGGGTTTTATGTTTGAAATGCTATTTAGAAGGAACATCTTGCATTTTACTATAAAGTCTAAAATTTACTAGACATGACAAGGGGAAAATGAGGGTCAGTTGAAAAATTGGAACTTTTGCTATTATAGGTACTCTACCATAGATGTGGGTTTATTACTCAAAACAAAGCAGTCAGTCATTTTGGCCTTGGTACAGTAGAGGGTAACATTTAAAAGATTGCTTTTGAACACTGCCAATCAACTATCTGAGTGATGAGTTCTTCTTTTAAGATACAGATTGTTTCTTACTAACTTCTGAGTGCTATACCAAATGGTTTATATAGGTTATCTCATTTTATCCTCTCTATAAATGAATAAACTCAGGCTTAAGTAATCTGCCCAAGGTCACATGACTGATAAGGGAAGATATTGAGATATGAGTACAGGAAATTTGGCTCTAGAATTTATGTTCGCTTTGACCTTGTATTTATTTACCCTTTAGAAACATTAAAAACACCCCCCCTAATGATGAATATTGGTTGATATTTGACTGAGGAGAAAGTTTGGCTGGGTCAGTTTTTTGGCACTTAACCATGTTGGAACACCTGGTGTTCAAAGACCTGTTCCTAACATTATAGTCTTAGCAACTGACTCACATCAGCCAAGTTCAAGAGAGCCGGGTTTATCACACAGGACTTTTTAATAGTTTCCAGTGGGTGGTTATTCCTATCCTATGGCAAGAATAAGCAGTGGTTAATAGTATGGGTATTAGGGATAATCAGTCTTGGATTTAAATTAAGGTCCACCACTTACTAGCTGTCTAACCTTGCACAGTTTTCAAAGCCTTGGTTTCTCCACTTATAAAATGAAGATAATACCCCCATTATATCAAATTGTTATGACTTACTTCATAAAACATGCTTTTTATGGGGCTAGAGTTATAGTCAACCTTCAATAAGTAGTAGTTATTATTAAGGAAGGTTATGGGAACATGATCTGTTTCCATCTTCCTAATATCTGGAAAATCATATGAATAATTAGTAGGTAGTTTGATAAACAGCACATCTGATAAAAGAGAGTTGCTATTTTATGGACTATTCTATGGAATATTCTATTCAAGTTTGGAAAAGTATTATCTTCCATTACTGTGTTTATTGTATTAGGCACTGAAACACTCAGCTCTGCCAGAGTCAGCTTCTCTCCTTTGAACAGTGCAGGATAAACATCAATGCATTCCTAAGCTTTAACTCTACTTTTACAAAATTTCTGTTGAAACAAACTTCCTTATGAAAGGAATACTGTCTTTCTTCAAATTTTAGATGTCATCTCTAGTAAAACGGCACCATGGATTAAAGACTATTTTTAGGAGGAAAAAGAAGTGAGGTATTAAGTGCACACTATTAAAAAAAAACACTAATGGAAACTAGTTTACATTTATCTACACAATTATATACTACTTCTCCCCTAAATCTCATAAAGTATGAGTGTTGAATTTCACATTCATTCTAAAATTTCTTCTGAAGCACTTTTGGCCATCAGCAGCTAGGCATAATCTCATAGTAAAACACTTTTTTATAACACTTGTCCATGATCTTCTTCAGCACGTTTGGAATTTACAGTATAATTGCAAGCCATGTTTAATGCGTATGAGGGCTTATGCTACATTTTCTATTTGGTTTAACGCAAATATAACTCTTTATTTGAATTAACTATCCCTAAAATTAATTGGCTTCTTTTGAAAGTCAGCCAAAGCTTTTGTCTAAAAGGTATTTATCCTTTAGATTGCATGACTGTTACACAAAGCCCTCCTAGATTTAGAAATCCTGTGATCTAGTTCAGGGATTAACAAACTATAACTTGCAGACCAAACCTGCCCAACAAATGATTTTGTAAATAAAGTTTTACTGAAACACAATCATACTTTGGGAATGCTGACAATACTGACTCTACCTTTGGTCCTCCATCTTGTTCATGTTTGCTTGATAACCTTTCTTAGGGCTATGTGTTCCAGGTCCCTTGGAGATCACTATACATACCTTAGAAACGTCCACCAAAGTCAGGGTAAGGAAAGGCTTGTTTTGGCCTCCCATGAACCTGTTGGAGATAACAAAGTCTTCCCCCTTCCTGATGCACAGGTAGTGCCACAAGATCTAATAAAGGTCGGCTGTCAGGCGCCTGCAAACTCTATGATCTCATTACCATGCCCTTCTACACATCCCTCGGCTCTATAAAATCTGTGAACTAAAGCCTAGACTTTGCAGAGAATAACTTTGCAGCTTGATCATTGTCTGCCTAATTCCCCCCACCTCTCCCTGCCCCCATTAGTCGTTTATCCTTAATAAAATGCTGTGTAACCTCTATGGAGTTGCCTGCTTCATTTTCTGATATCAAAGTGTCTTCTCAGTTTGGGGATGCTTCATTATCCCTCTCTCATCTTCTAACACAAGCCCATCTGTTTATGTATAGTCTATGGCTGTTTTCATTCTACAGTGGCAGAGTTGAATAGTTACTACAAAGTTCACATAGCCTGCAAAGCCTAAAATATTTAGCATCTGTTCTTTATTAAAAAAAAAAAAGCTGTGGACCCCAAGAGATTTAATATCTGACACACATTAATTCTCTCTCGTTACCTTCTCCTCCTCATTAACATTGCCATCATCAACAACATAGCTAAGAGGTGTTACTATGTATCCATCACTATAAGGAGCTCCTAACATGAGTTGTTTTATTTAATACTCATGAACACCCTTTATTTCACAGATGAGGAATCTGAGGTTCAGGAGGTAATTTATCCAAGTGCACATAGCTAGTAAGTGGTGACATCAGAATATGTAGCTTTATAAGCATGATAGGACAGACGTGAACTAGTAAGGAAATATGCAGTGGCTTAACAGATTTGGAACAGTTGGATAAACAAGGGTCCAAGCGGGGAGTCTAAAAAAAGATTAAGCAATGTTGCAAGTAAAGTCAAGCTCACTGGAGCACCAGGAGAACATACACCTTGAACATCAACTATTTTCCATATGACTGAATCCCTCGTTTCTTTACAGTTTCTGGTTACATTATACACCTCCATGAAAATGTCAGCTCCGTGAGAGCTGAGACTTCTATTCCTCCCATTCCAGTGTTTTATCCTCTGTGTTTAGAGGAGTAGACAGTCAACAAACAATTGCCGAATAAATGAACAAGTCCTCAACTGTGCAAACTGTGGGAAAAGGGACAAGGAAGACATTATCTCTGGTGGCATTCTCTTTGACTATCTTAATATTTTGGCAACTGTAAGTTACCAAAAAAGTGACAGAGGAAAGAGCTAAAGAAGTAATAAGTTGAGGTTTCCATTTGATCCAGTCTTCCACTCATTGGTTTAAAAGTATGCTGAGCGAAATAAGTCAAGCAGAGAGAGTCAAGTATCATATGGTCTCACTTATTTGTGGAGCATAACAAATAACATGGAGGACATGGGGAGATGAAGAGGAGAGGGAGTTGAGGGAAACTGGAAGGGGAGATGAACCATGAGAGACTATGGACTCTGAAAAACAACCAGAGGGTTTTGAAGGGGTCGGGGGGTGGGAGGTTGAGGAACCAGGTGGTGGGTAATAGGGAGGGCACTTACTGCATGGAGCACTGGGTGTGATGCCAAAACAATGAACACTGTTATGCTGTAAATAAACAAACAAACAAACAAAAAATAAATAAAAGTATGTTCCTTCTGCCCGTATTTTTCAAAGATGATGGGTTACAAGTGAAAAGAGAAAAACAATTTATTAGCAAAGTGCTAGTGACGTTTGGACAAGGATGGACTTCTCTCACTTCTGTTTCTTTCTAAATGACGGTGTCATTATTTTCTACCAGAGACTGGCCTCTTAGGTGAGGGGAAAAATTGCCAGTAGTCCCAAATTCATATTCTAATCCTCTGTCACTGGAGGATGAAAGCTTTTCTTGACTCCATAGCAAGATACTTTAGTTTAATGGAGCCACTCCTCTTTGCCACTGGAACACCCATGTTCCTTACTTCAGTCTGTATTATTTTCCATCTGGATTATACCTATTGTCTACTTCATCCATTCCCTTCTTCCCTTTTAATTTATTTCTCCAAACTTATCAGGTTATTTCTTTGCTTAAAATCTGCAAGGACTCCTTATTCCTTTCATACCAAAACACAAACTATTTGCAAAGCACATACAACCCTCTTTTGGTCATCCTACTTAACTCTCCAAGTTCATCTTTCAACATCTCTACCATCTCCTGCACATTAAACCCTGAACTCTAGCCATACTGTATTACTTACTGGAAGTTTCCCACTAATGACTTCTTCTATCTGGAATGGCTTCCCCATCTCTATCTGATTCATCGACTCCTATTCATCCTAAAAGATTCGGCTTAGTCTTTTTTCCCTTTCCACTCTGAGAAGCATTTTTCTTATATGTTCCCATAAAACTTAGTTTTATTCTATCATATCACTTAGAGTATTTTTATCATCTGGAATTGCTTGTCTCACAAACTGGACTGTGAACTTGAGGGCAAGAACTGTGTTTTCTATTTTTTTTTTTATTACCAGTAACAATCATATACTCTTAGTAAACATCTGTTTGGTGGGTCAATGATTATATGCATGAATGGCTTAACCTGACAAAAACAGATAAAATAAACTTCCTTTATGCTATAGACCATGAATATCAGAGTTTTCCATGATCAGATGTAAAATGCAAAGATAGATCTCAAGAATCTAATTTTTGAAAAGTCTGAGAAACAGTTGGTTAACAGTGTGGTCATGAAAGCTGGACGGTGTAGGTTTAGATCCCACCTACCACTTGCAAGGCCCTGAGCAAATAAATGAACTCTCTACACCTTAATTTCTTCATCTGCTTAAATAATAAGAGTACCTAATTTATAGGGTGTGAGAACTAAACCAAATAGGTCGTGTGAAGAACACAAAACGTAAGTGCTGAACAACCATGAATTTTTAAAAAATATTTTATTTATTTATTTATTTATTTATTTATTTTTTAAAGATTTTATTTATTTATTTGACGGAGACAGATCACAAGTAGGCAGAGAGGCAGGTGGAGAGAGAGGGGGAAGCAGGCTCCCTGCTGAGCAGAATGCCCGATGTGGGGCTCAATCCTAGGACCCTGAGATCATGACCCGAGCCGAAGGCAGTAGCTTAACCCACTGAGCCACCCAGGTGCCACCAAACATGAATTTTTATAATCGATTTATTTGTTGTTGCCTAACTGAATATTGTGCCATGGCAAGCGTCTGTGCTCATGAGAAACATCTATAGATATAAACATGTTCAGCTCTGATAAAATCAAATAAGCCAAAAAAACAAGCAAACAAACAAAATGCCCTGCAGAGCCAGCGTCTCAACCTTATGTATGCTAGAGGTGAGACATACACAAGCGTGACAAGAGGATGGATTCTGAGGTTGGCATGAAAATAAGTTAGTTTAGTTTTTCTAATTAACATGTTGATGGTCTGTTATAGGCAAAATGACTTATTGTGGAATTCTGGCTTTTTAATTATAGTTTTTAAATTAGTTTAAAATGTATTTTAAACTTTGAATCAAACATTTGCAGAACTTTGCAGAATCCTTAAATACTTTGGGGATTTTTAAAGATTGTGATTGAAAACTATAGGTCTCGATGGTTACAGTCTTTCAATCAAGGGCCTTTGTTTAACTTTAGCCTTTCAGTTTCTGTGTGTGTGTGTGTGTGTGTGTGTGTGGTCAGTTATTCCTGGACACCACTCTCTGAGTCACAGTGCTCCTTAGGGGCACCATATTCAAATTAGAAAAGTAGTTATTGAAGAATGAACATTGCCTTTAGTATATTAAAGACAGAAAAAGAAAAAAGTTTTGAGGGACGCCTGGGTGGCTCAGTGGGTTAAAGCCTCTGCCTTCGGCTCAGGTCATGATCCCGGGGTCCTGGGATCGAGCCCCGCATCGGGCTCTTTGCTCAGCAGGAAGCCTGCTTTCTCCCCTCTCTCTGCCTGCCTCTTTGCCTACTTGTGATCTCTCTCTGTGTGTGAAATAAATTAAAAAAAAAAAAAGTTTTGAGATTATTCATTTAATCTGCTAGGTCTAGTGACAGTCATTGTATTTCTGGTGACAGAGCTGGAATTCGCAGGTGACACTGAAATGATACATCTTCACTGCAGACTTATATATTTGACATGAATCAAAGATAAAAGGATCCTCTTAAGAATTTTGATTGGCTGGCCCAGTATTGGCTGGCCCAAGACCAGTCTTGGCACTAAATAATCTTTGCAAGTGAAAGGATAGAACAATCTTTGCCTAAAATCAAAACGGGACTTTCCACATTAATGAAACTTAATTTACAAAAGTCAGTTAAAAATCTTTCTTATAAATTTGTATTATAAAATCTCCTAGCCCTAAGGTGTTTGCTAAGAAAAGTATAGATATTTGTTTCTGGATGAGTTATTAGGAAATCTATTTAATGCATTGTCGATAAAGAGTTAAAATTTAAAGCTGTTTTGTTTTAGGTTAATAAAGCCAATTGTTAAAGCTTTGTCTTCCTTTGGCATGTAGCATGTGCATTAAAAAACCAACATAACTGTAGGCAGTTAGAGCTACAGGTACTCATATTTTCAAAGGAAAAGAAAATTGTTTTTGAAATAGGGTATACACACACCTACACATTGTCTACCTAAAATGCCTACTGACCATGTGTGAAAAGATGGAGTACTTATTTAATAAATCTGAAAATGCACAATGGGTGATATAAAATGCATATAAAATTAAACCAAACAGGTGCATTAATCACTGCCACCAGGACAAATGGATCCAAGCAGCAAACATTTATTTAAATGACCTAAGGCAGGACGGAGGAGAATGGCAGAAGATAAAAAACCTGGGGTAAGTTTATAGGTTTTTCACTCAAACATCGCAGGGGTTAGGGGAGAAACAATGGGAAGTGAGCAAACGCGCACATGCACGTGCCCAAACACACACACACACACTGACCTTCTTTCTGACAGAGATGGAGGAAAGGGGTGAGAGGGGTGGCCATCTTCTTAATGACCTAATTGTAAATCCATTTGTTTTAGATGGCTAATCTGTTTTTATTGTGTCAGTACAGATGACTTGCATAATTGTTGGCCCTGTGGCTCTGGAGCGGTCAGATGGCACATTATAAATTGGAAGGTAGCCAGGTCTTGCCCAATATAGAGTTGGTTAAAACCTTTGATGACATAAGTGTCTGATAAATAAAATATACCTCGTCAGTGAAAGCTTAGCTTGATAATTAGATTGGAGAGCAGGTTGTTTCATGTTTGAAATCCTACAAGCTCTGAGATACTCAAGAGTTGAATCAAACTAAAAAAAAAAATTCTAGTAAGTTTAGGTAAAGTCTGGTTTCTTCATACTGAAAGAATTACTTCTTAAAGTGGCTTAACAAAGAGGCCTACAGTCTGTCTGAGTATTATCTGAAAAATGTGACTTTGAAAAATTAAGTGTAAAGGAGTAATAAATGCATCATAAATTGTGGGATTAGTTTTCTCTTGAGAGATATACAGATTCTAGAATTGAAGATGAAAAAAAATGTGGCAATTGTCCCTACCTTTGGGTTTGTAAAATAGTTTTGTGATAGTCTGTGTTTCTCTCAGTCTCTCCCTTCTCACGGGATCTGCAAACCTAAGAAATGTTGAGGACCTCTAGTAGGCCTGTAAAGTGACAGAGACCCTATTTAAATCAGCATTAAAAGGAGAACAACATGGTATCAGCTTTTACCTTCCTTAAAATTCTCATAAATTATATCCCCTCCCCACCTTAATCTTTTTACACTGTCCCTGGTTGGGAGCAATTAAGAGGGAAAAAACCCCTAAAAGTAAAATACAAATTATGTTAATCTGGATATTTCTGGATGGTTAGGCTGGATGGAGCATACAGCCATAGCAACAAACCCTGTCAAAACCTGCCTGACTCATGATTTGACATCACAGGATCCTCACATAGTTGCTCACCAGGATGTGTACTGGAATCTAGGTAAAGTGGAGAATAGCAGTATGTACACGTCTGAAAAGCCCTATCCACCTTGCACCTCATTTGTCCCATGCTGACTCCGTATGTAGGACTGTCTGTCCCAACAAGACCTCAGAAAGGATGTGCGTGGATCTATACACGTCCCTGCCCTGGCACAACAGCTGGTCCTCGGCGCTGCATGAGGATCACGTACGCCCCACCAAATGCTTCCACATCATGGTTAGATATGAGAGGAGCCATTTTGCTAACGTCTTAATCTTACTGCCACACTCTTTATTCTTGATAGATTACTCATTCCTATTTATGCAACATGCCTAAAGAGGCATCTTCTCAATTTTTCCTCTCCTCCCTTATCTTCTCTTTTCCCCCATCTCCTCACAATATTTGCTCTGTCATCATTGTCCTTCACGTTCCCTATTTGGTGACACACATTACCTATCAACAGGAGGAGCTTTAGGAATATTATTTGAGTAAGAGGTTTTTGAAGAAAGAGACTATGGATATTCCCTTACTGACTTCCCAGGGTTCCCTTTACATTTTCTTTGGCCTTTCACTGACCAGAGGGAACCAAATGGGCTCATGTTGCTCCATTATTGGGTCCTCATGGTCTTGGAAGATCTCATCAACCAATAAGTCTACCAGTCTCTTCTCTTATGGTACAGGATTTTAGAACTAAAATCTCCATAGTGTCACAGAAACTGGACATGAGTTCTCTGGTTCCACAGTGACAGAATGAAGAGGAATAATGCCACATAAACAAGAATGGGATTTTCATTGGCAAGCAAATAAGTAGCACCTGGAATGGTGCTAAGAGGCACATATTTTGTCAGGTCAAGGATATCCAACAAAGAACCCCAGAGACATGAGAGCCCAGGTAAGGGAGCCTAAGAACTTACTACCTGGCTGCAACTTCACCCACAGGGACAATGACTAACATTTGTAACCTGGTTATGGTTATGCTTCTGCTCAATAAAACAAAACCCTAATGGGAAAGCTCTGAAGTCCTAGTTCAATAGTGGTTTCAGTTCAGATGGACTTTCTGAATCCTGGTGTTTACTGCCTATCAATGGAAAATTCTCAAACAGGTAGAGACTTCCTAGAGGGAGTAAACAAGTTTGGTGGTCAGTGGTACTTAACCCCTCTTCTGCCTCCCATTGGTCAACAGTTCTTTTCAGTTCTTCCGTCATTCCCTCCTGTCCGTCCCACTGCAGTATCCTCCTCCTTGATCTCTGTGACTTAAGTCCTTCCACACTGCTGAATGCACACCACTGCCAGATTGGCTTTCTTTAACTAGTGGGCCACGTCTGTCCATTATATGCCACACATGGGAGTCCTCAGGCTATTTGGTCTCATTTTAACATTTTTTCCTTGGCTTCCATTTCTTCACTATTCAGACACTTTGGTCTAAAAAATGATAATTTTCTACTCTTACACATCTTTATATAAGAGGATAATGTAGGATACTTGAAAGAAAGAAATCTATTTTACCCAATTTTCCCAGCAGTATCTTTACATGTCAAATGGCAGTTCTTAGCAAATGCATTGTTTTGTTTATGATGTATAGAAAACTTCCCTTTATTTAGTGAAGGAATTCAAGCTGTGGGAAATGAATTATCCCATCCCTTCCTAACCAGCATAAACTAGTGCAATAAAGAATTCCTAATACCAGGCACTTCAATAAAGAGAAGAGGATGGATATGATGGGCAAAGGGAAGGAAATGAATCCCCCAGGTAGTGGGTATCTCTCCCCTCTGGTCGCCAAACTAGATGCTTTCAATATTAAGGTGTTTCCTTTTGGGGAAGAAATGATGGCCATGGAAAAGAGCTAATGACTCCCTCCTCTGGACAATGATTTGAATACAGTTGGGTCTAATTCATGGGTTAGATGAAGAAGAAAGTCAGAGGGACTACACTGAGTCTCAGGGCATTTGCTGAACAAATAAGATGTATATTACAGCAACTCCACCCCTTGTCTGGGGATTTGCCCTGCTATTTTTTTCTTCCCCTAATTCTGCTTCTTACTAAAATATAGCCCTCACAATTACACTAGAACTTGGAGCTTAAGTCTCATTGGCTTAATTATCATTTGGTCAACTGTTTTACCTGCTAACTATGATAGACTATATAAATATTTGTTGTCTCTTCATGCAAAGGGATTATACATTCCCATTCTGTTAAGCTTGGGCAGACATATGACCTGTTTTGGCCAATGAAATATGAGCAGCAGTGACTTGTGTCACTTCCAGGCAGAAGTTACGTGAGCCCCTGTGTTTGTCTGTTATGTTCTCTTTCCCCTGATTCTTCAATCACAGAAGCCTGTATCAAATGAAACCTTCATCAGCCCCAATTCCTGACTGACTACCATGAAGTGCTCTTTTGTCAAAAACAATGCACAGAAAGCATGAACAAAAATAAACTGTTGTTTTTATTTTTTTTAAATATTCTTATTATTTATTTGACAGAGGAGAGAGATCACAAGTAGACAGAGAGGCAGGCAGAGGAAGAGGGGGAAGCAGGCTCCCTGCTGAGCAGAGAGCCTGATGCGGGGCTCGATCCCAGGACCCTGAGATCATGACCTGAGCTGAAGGCAGAGGCTTAATCCAGTGAGCCACCCAGGCGCCCCCAAACTGTTGTTTTTAAATCACTGAGATTTTCAGGTTGTTTGTTACTGCAGGATAACTTAGCTAATGCTGCTTGACACAGCAAAGATCAGTAATAATAAAAGCCAACATATTTGTGTTCTAGTCTCAATGATGAGTATAGAATTACATCTAATGAATATACTCTGAGCAATACATTTGGAATATAAAAATATATTCAATATGATATTTACTTCTTCTACTAAGGTAAGATATTCATAAACTATATTCTTGTAGGAGATTCGCACAAACCGGCTTCCTTCTGCACTTCTTCCCTCTTCCCTCTCTTGACACTTACAAGAAAAACTCTAAGAAAACTCCCATTCTTTTACCGGCTTTTCTTAAGAAATGACTCCATATCCTATTATAGCTCTATTTTTCCAATTCATCCCCTGACACATCACAGAAAATTCCTAAATGTATATTCAGTTAATGAATCATTATAGTAATAATACTATAGTTTACCCACAGCAGGCAGTAAACGAATTTTGGTAAGTGTAGTTGAATGGCAATGGAATATAATTATTATTTTTTTAAAAAATTTAAGCATTTTGTACTTTTGTGATCAATCCAACACATATCAGAGCATTCTTTTCTTCTCCATCAGAATTTATAAATGCATTATTCAATGTTCACATATATATTTTCATGTTATTTATTGAAAATGAACTGCAATTTTGTAATTATGCAATTCTACCTGATTTCTAGGTAGTGTGGCAAAGGTTTTCAAATGTTAGATAGCTTATGCCTCACCCTGAGGACCCTTCGTGTAACTGTGCACTCCGGGGTTTACTCAGAAAGTACGATTTTGTAGGTCTCAGCTGAATCTGCAGTTCTAACTAGTGTCTTCGGGTGATCCAATCTGGGTCATCTGCTGACTGCTTTGAAAATGTCTTACCAGAACAGTGCTTCAAAAATTTTAACATGCAAACCAATGACCCAGGGGCCCTGTGAAAATGCAGATTCTGATTCAGTAGTTCCAGGATCAGGCCTGAGAATCTGAATTTTTAACAAGCTTCCCATTGATGGTGGTGCTGTGGTTCTCAAGCCACACTTGGAGTAGTGAGGAAGTAAAAATAATGATGATGATAATAATAATAATAATAATAATAATAATAATAATAATAATAATAATACTGTTTTCTTAAGTTTGTGGATCCAGATTTGTTCCTGTTACAACATTATTTTGATTTGTAAAAATCAGTTTGTACTTGTCAGTTAACTCCTTAACTAGATTTCACACTGCCTGAAGCCAGGAAACAGGCTAATTATACGATTTCTCTCTTCCCCCTTGGCTTCCACCTCAGCACTGAGCATTTGCCTAGCAGGCACTCGATAAGTGCTGTTGATTGATTGATGAAACTGCTATGGAACAGCCCCAGAGCAACATGATGTACATAATCATATGCAGTAAAATACCATTTTTACGGAATAGGCTTGGATCAATGTCAAAATGGATTTTTGAGGAAAATGAAAATTGACAACGAACATGACAATTTTTGAAAAACTTATCTTACTCAATTTGGATAGTGTGATCAAACATGCCAATAAATCCGTTTCCACCCTTTAGGAATGAAATGGATCGCGCAAAACTCAATTCAGTATTCTAATTAAAAGTACGCTAAAACTTTTTCACTTGAGGTTGGTATTTTTGTTATGAGTATTGCATTAAAAACTAGAAACCTGTTTTTGTGTAAATAGTATCTTTGCTGAGGAGACACAGTGTAAGAAGGCGGTCTTAGCTGTAAATTCTCGCTTTAGACATCATTTCCTCAAGGTGAAAAATAATCCTGGAGAAATGAAAACAGAAGGGGTTTCCTATTCTTGTAGCGAAGCTATGCGCTTCACAGTTCTGGGCGCACGGCTAGCCAGACACTCCTCCGTTCGTTCACGGGAATACTTCGTCTCTCGCACACTGGCCCAGCTGCTGCTCTACGAGTGCTGTAGGCCGAGGTCTCTGAGCTAACCGTCTAGTGCAAGACACGAGAGGGCAGGCAATCATCCTCCTGCGCAGCGAGTGCTGAGACAGGAGACATTCAAGTTGGTGGTCACAGAAGAATGACCGGAGGCCTCAGGAAGGTTCAGGATGTGACTCTGAACTGAAATCTGAAGCATCGTGAGAGAGCCAGAAACTAGGCAAACGGGGAGGAGTGAGAGCGGGGGATGGTGGAGGGGATGGGGATGGCGGGTAGGATGGAGGAGGCGGGCATGGGAAGAAGGGCATTTCCTGCCTAAAGTGCCGGAAGTGCACTTTCCCGCCGGAAGTGATGGAACGCTGGGCGGATAGGGTGAGCTGGAGCCGAATGGTAAGGCTCACCTCTCAACTGGGTGCGAGGTAGAGAGGGTGAGGACGGTGCCGGCTACTAATCAGAAGCTGCATTGTAAACCTTATTTAAACCATATTAAAGTTTGTATTTTATCCTGCACACTGTGGTTTCAGCGGGAACAGCCTGGGTTTCTGTTTTAAGACGTTCACTCTTGGAGGACCTTTGTGCCTAGATGGTGACAGTCCCACAGCCCTCGCATTCTTGTTGTCTCTATAGGGCTCGGTCTCCCCGACTCGCCTGTGACCTCCTAAAACGCAGGGCTGTGCCCTTTTCAGCTTGGTATCAATCTCAGAGCATGACGCGTACCAATACCAAATTGAACAGAAGAGTTTGCTGAACAAAGTGAAGGGTTTGGTCCCTCTCCATACACGTATTCCGTGTGTGGGTACTAAGTAACTTCTCACTGACTGTAAAATGGAGGCTGGTGTCAAATAAAATTTGGAATTAGAAAATAGTAATAGATCTTTCCCATAGTCACAGGATGAAAGAATGTCACTTAATTTAAACCCTTCTTGTCTTGGGGGAAAATTACACTTGAAAGTTGCTGTAAACAATCTGAAGTAATCAGGGGTACAGTCAACTCCAAACACGGTCACACCCACCCTGCAAATCCAGTTCAATTCTCCTTTTGTCTGGCCTCGCAGGAAATTAACCAGACAAGCCGTTGGGATTTGTTATAATAATACTTCTTAGCATTTATATGGTTCTTTCTGGTTTCAATGAACTTTACGCACATTAATTACTTAATCACAAAGGCCACTGTGAGGTGGAGAAGCAAATATAGTTATCCCCATTTCTCGGGTAAGAAAATTGAAAATGCAGAGGGGGTAGCAAGCTGCAGATTGGTCTGCCAGGCAGCAGTCAACTCAAGATTAACTCCCAGAAGGCCAGTACACAGTCCATTAGCCCAAATTGTCTCAAGACGAAAACTATTCCTGGAGTCCTGAAAGAGAAAGGGCTTTGCATTACCATAAGGGAAAGCAAATATAGTAGCCCAAATTGTTCCCTCGTTTCTCTTTTTCCCTCCGAGCGCAGAAACAATTTCATGGATCCTTGAGACAATTATTAACCTTGGGGCCGGATCCTGTGCTTGAGTAACCTGTTCCCCAAGTATAAATGAATTTCTGTTTGCAGGTACCTTCATTTGTGGAGGATGCCAGGGTACGGATTCTTGCTCCTGAGCGCCGAATGGTACCCTGGTGGCTCAGAAGCTTGTCCACTGATAGGATCTTGCCTCAGGGATTTTCTCTAGCCCAGAGGGATTTCCTGGGTATTAGAAATTAGATGTTGCCCATTCTTCCTTTTCATGTCATCTGTTGACTGAGCATGGCCTGCTGCGTGACTTGGTAGCGGTTTATTTCATGTGGGCTTTGGAAGAAAGGCTCACTTGGGGCTCAGGCTACTGGAGAGCTTGGAGCAACTAGCTGGATAAATTCACGTATGTCCCATATACAGCAATAGCTTCCCAGCATCTAGAAGACAACCAGAAGTTAGGAAGGCAGTCCCAAATGGGGACTTGCAGCAAGATGCATTATAGATACGTGATAGACAAGATGGGAATATTAGCGGTATATCTAGTGCGGTAAGCCCGGGAGCATGGTCTAATTAAGCATAGTGAATCCACAGAGTTGTAGCAGGCACTTCCCTTGGAGTCTCTGGGCACCGCTAACTGAATATTTAACATTTTCTATCTTTTGGGTGATTAGAAAATATCAGGAAATCCTCCCAAATTTATTTGACCTCTTTAGGTATTCAGAGTAGTGAACTATTAAGATTTGCATACATAGTTTAGAGAGAGGGAAGTGTCAGGAGCATGACTGGGGGTGAAGTGAGTCCAAGTTCTGAAGGAAATAGCGTAGAGGACGTTTTGGACAAAGGAATGAAAATACACCTGCTTCCTTGGAGGAAATGAAAATATCAAGAGCTATCATTTACTAATTATCAGGCATTTTTAGGGCTTCACATACATTATCTCATTTAATAATTGTGCCAATCTTTCAAAAAGGGTTAGGGTAAAATTACAGAATTTTGCATTTTTCAAAATAAATTTGTCTTCTACAAATTGAAAATATGGAACTTTCTGTTCTAGAATACATAGAATTTTAGTACTAGAAAGGACCTTAAAAATCATCCAGTCTACCTTCCCTCATTTCACAGGTAGAGAAATTGAGCCCATTGTGGGTGGAAAGCCAAGACCATGTTTTCTGCCTCCCAGTCGTGGGGAGAACAGACATGGATTCAGAACCTGAATTCCATGTCTGCCATTTGGTGCACTTAGGAAATTGTTCAGCCTTGCAAAGCTGCCTCTGTGCACAAAGGAATTCAACTATATGCTTTCTGAGGGGGGTCACTAGCAGCCCTGAAGACTTTATGTCATCTCTCTGCTAGACTACACTGCCTCTTACAATAGGAACAATCACATTTAGAAATTGTGTGGAAAACTAGAAATTCAAAAGATGATGCACTTCCCTGCACTGAGTTTTTACTTTCTCTACCCCCACTGGTGCTTTCAGATTCTTATTAGAAGTGAAAAGACTCAGAAAAAATTCCACACAAATCATATTATCCCAGATGTTAAAAACTGCAGGATCTCATAAAATAAAAACTACCTGGTCATGTACCTTTGATGTACAGCTCATGAAAAATAAAAAAGTTTAGAGTATGGGACACTTCTGATTTTTGGCTTTAAAAATAAATACCAGGAATTCCTGCTGAAACAGGAAATTCTGGTTTTGAAGTATACAGAGACTGAAACTGTAGTCCAAAGCAGTACAATCAGGTCTTTCTGAGCTACTCCCAGGCTGTTTTGGAAAGAGGAAGATCAGCAGAGAGAGCTTGGGCACAAACCAGCCAGGCTTGCTGGTTGCTGTCCCCGGTCGACCGCACTTGCCTCCATGTGGCTCAGCAGTCCCTGCACTGTTTTTCACTCCAGTGGTTAGTAGGATGCTGGTGGGTCTGAAGACAGTAGCAAAGTCTGAGCTTCGGCAAAGTGTTGCCACTGCAGGCAGCTCTGGCTAGAGAATTTGAGCAAACACATGGAGGTTGCTGGTTTTCACTGCCTCTTACAAGTTTACACATTGATAAAGTATGTCTCCGTCTTTCATTCTGTTGCCATACTTTTAAAAATCCAGTATATATGCCTGACACTGCATTAAATTAATGATTTATACTCACATGCCGCACTGGGTAGACCACATGATTAGTGGCTAAAATTCCCTGCCCTAAAATTGTTAGAATTCTTTTCAAAATGTGTATTTGGTTTTAGACATGAGATAAACAGTACTGTATCAGAAAAGATGGTTCATTGGTGGACATATTTTTGTTTATTATATTGGGAACGTTCTGTTCTTTGATAGTTTTCATTATGAAATGTTTCGGGCAGTTTTAAATGGTGGCACTAAAAATAAAGTAGTGGGCACTGAACAGATGGATTGAATTAAGAACGGGTTTAATGCCAAGTTCACTCATGTCTGAATGGTGAAAAGAGGTATTCATTTAAAAGTCTTGTTATTATTTAAAAAAAAATTGATTTTTTTTCTTCCTTCTTTCCTTTTTGACAACAAAAGCCATGTTAATAACTGGATATACATATTCTAAAGGATTACGAGAAAATGTAAAATAAAATCACTTCTTATAGCACATAAGGAGTTGGAAAAAAATTAAAATGAAGAGTAAGTTTGAATAACGAACAATTTCTATTACGTTTGAAATCTAATGAAATAATATAAAAACTAATTTTGAGGCATGCATAATGATTTTTAGGGATCAGTGTATTTAATCTTAACAAACTGTGATTTCTACTTATGGGAGAAACTATTTGGAAGCCACAGTCAGGTATCTAAGCATCAACTAACTGCTGCAAAATAAGACTGACTTAATTGTAAATGAATCAGAAACATATGTTTTAATTTTCCCTTAAAATATATATGCAGCTTTGTAAATTAAAACTTTCTTGATTTTTTATATCAAGCCAGACCTCAAATATTTGAAAAGTAGTTGAAGTTATTTGACAAGCTTAGAAATGAATTGGACAAACTTAAAATTAAAGGTATATGATGAAGAAAACGTTGCATTGGCATATCTATTTGCAGAGATGATTTCACATGGTCTGTGTGCTCTTGAGTCAGATTTTGGTTCTGATATTAATTGTTTAAGCAAGTCACAGTGTCTCTGGGCATCACAGTTGCTCGCCTGTACACCTGGTGGAGGAGGCCATCTCTGGGTCTCTTTCAGCTGGAAATTTCCAAAATGCTGTAGAACCAATGAGATAACATATATGAAAGCAATCTACAAAATATATAGCATGAGACAGCTGCTTAAAATTATATAGTGTGTGGTTCTCAGTCACATTATGACTTCCTTAAGCACAGAAATCTCTCAATTATGTACCTACAAGTCCTTAGCACAGTGAAGATCTACAAATAGCTAATTCACAAATAATTGCTTAATGAATAAATGTATTCCCTTCAAAATCAGAAAATAATTGCATAACTATATACCCATATATAAATATTACATATATATGTACATATATATTTATATTTATAACTTTGCATCTAAAATGACTTCTAAGGGATTATTTACTTAGGCGTTAATGACTAAGCCAGTAGATTGAAGACCACCAGCACCCTAAAAATCACATGTGCCTTCCTCATTGTCTTGCTTTTGTTTGTTAGAGTCTGTGTTGCCCTGGAAATAGCACTATGGCTTGAGCTTGACTCATTCATTCCCTACTTGAGAATGGAAGAGAAGTTCATCTTCTTCAAGTTTCTTTTCATATCATCACATTGGACTCTCATATACCAGGGGGCATCCTGTGCTCCTAAGCCTAGAGAGTCTCCGTAAAGACTTTAGCAGGCCAACCAAAACTGGTTATAAGCATAAAATTAGTTGCTTATAAAGTTTCCCATCCACAAACTATAGTGTCAGAAATGTTCTACTCTGTCTCTGCATCTTCATACCATCAAAATCAGGACCTTTTACTAACCTAGAATCCTGAGCTCAGGTCTGTTTGCTCTTTGAGAATATGATATGACTTTGACAGGAAGGAGAGAAAGACTTCTTGCTTTGAACAAAAATTGCCATATAACAAACCACTTTCTTCCTTGTTGGTATTCTTCCCTGACATCAATACCCATGAATGAAATTTCAACTCCTATCATTTATCCTTTGATTCCTGCCTCCTGACCCATTTCCCACGCCATACATGTTAGCCTGAACTGTTTATTCAAGAACCAGTGAAAATTCACCCAGCTTTCTCTTGATCCCGAGTTCACAGCTTGCTATAGTGTGACCAACTATGCCCCACATATGCTCTCCAATCACTACACTCTCTGTCTGCATAAAATACAGCAATATTTAAATCAAGGAACTGGATTATACAGATATAATCTTTTCAAAATTTTGCAAAAATTTCACATCTGAGAACTAGAAAGATTCTAGAGGAGAATCTAGTGTGCTGGCTTTTAATCTTCATTTCACAAAACCGTAAGGTTGCAGAGATAGTCGAAGGATTCTGTAATTGACTCAAAATGATTTCTTTTCAAACTGCATTTTATGTATTTGTAAATTCTTAAAAATAAAGAAATCCCCAAATGTGTCAAATACCTAAGTTTTAAACATATTGGAGACCACCAATTTTCAAATTTCTTGTCAACAGACTTTATGATTAATAAATATCAAAAGTTTGAATGGGTGCCTGGGTGGCTGAGTTGGGTTAAGTGACTGAATCTTGATTTCAGCTCTGGTCATGTTCTAAGGGTTGTGAGATTGAGTCCCGTGTCAGGCTCCAGGCTCTGTGCAGAGTCTGCTTGAGATTCTCCCCCTCTCCCTCTTCTTCTACCCCTCCCCCTGCTCTCATGCTCACACACTCTCTCTCTCTCTAAAATAAATAAATAAATCTTTTTTAAAAATAAGTATTAGAAGTTTGTATGTATTAAATCACATTTATGCTAATAAAGTGCCAGTCTTGTTTATGGATGGTTCATATAGATTTACAAGAATGTTTCTATTTTAAAAACAAACAAAAGCTTGAAAAGATTTGATCTAATCTATTTCCCATCCAAAATAAGAATCCTTTCTCAAAGATTCTCAACAGACATCGTTCCAGCTGCACTTGAAAATCAGGGGTGTGAACTCATCATTTTACAGCTCAGCCTGTTTCATTGTTTCAACGTTCATGTGTGGAGTAGATATTTCTCTGCTGTACCTTCTCACCATTGGTTGCGGTTCTGTTCTTAGGGAAAACTTAGAACCATTATAAATCTTCTTCTATGTGACATCTCTTCAAATATTTCCTCTCATTTCTGTATTAAGACATCAATTAAAGTTCCAGATACAGAAGAAAACTAGGTGCTTGGTGAGTAGGTGGGAACACAGTTAATTTATGATGGAGAAAACAGCAGAAAGAATGCTTGGAAATACCCAAAGTAGAACCAATATTAAGGGAAATATCCCTTCTCAGTGTTCATAACAACATTACTCAAGGTGGCCAAAGGGTTGGACATATCATAATTTCCAGTGGTGTAAGGTTGTCTAAATTATAGTAGGTTCATGTTGGAATATCATGGGCACTAGAAAATAAAGCAATGGAAGAACAATGTCATGGGAAATTATCTCAATATTTTGTTGAGGAAAAATAAAAGCAGATTGTATGTTTTTATATTTTATACTTCATATTTTATATATTTTAAATTAATCATATACACACATATCGAGAAGACACCAGGACGATATTAACCAAACTAGCGACAGAGTTTATCTGAGATCACGAGGATGACTTTTATATCTTTTTTCTGAATTTTTGCCTTTAAAATTTTTTTAACAAAATGCATATCTCTTTTTTAATAATAAACAAGGAATAAGGGAACATTTTGTCCTCTCATTTTTTTTTGAGAGGGATAAGAAAGACTTAATTCCCGTCATAGTCAGAAAATACCAGTTTTCAAAATTCTGCCATGCTTATTCAACAGCCAGTCAAATAAAGAAGCATTTGGCTCTATAGATAACTATGAAAGTCTTGAATTTGGTGCAAACTGCAGATGTAAGCTTCATATTAAGCTGGCTGTCCCTATCAAAGATAAAAATCCCTTCCCCTGACACGCATGGGCACACTCCAATTTTGCCTTGGACACCTGGCTGTGTTATTCCCACTGAGGATTCCACATGTTTGGCACACATACTCTATAAACCATTCTTGGCTTCCAAATGCATTTATTTTTTTTTTTTGTAAACCTTGACCCTCTAGGGAGGTCTCTACTGAGATGCTCTGTGTGTCTGCATACTGGTCACTCATTAATTCAACTCATGTTGTTTATTAGCATTGTGAGCTTAGACCAAACTGTAAATGTCAAATGTGCTCATTACCTCTTGTGGCCCCATGTACCCAAAGTACCAGCTGGAAGTCCTGCCTTCCGTGCCAGGCTCTCGCCGCAAGAAGGACTCCACAAAAGATGGTCAAAACCGTGAAGCCCTGTTAGGTGTTTGCTAGGCACAGTTTCCTCTAAGAATATCTTATAATAACTCTGATTTTGGGCCACAGTATTTGACAGCATAAGTGGGGCTACATTTGGGTGATGTATAAGCTTCTACTAGACTGATACAAATGAGCTCTAAAATACCGTACCATATAATCTATCCGATTCATTAACAATACTTCCTGCCATTCTCTACCTTCGAAACTCCGATCTACACAAAGGGCAAATGTTTCCAGCTGACTGTGATATCCAAGTCACTTCACTGAAGAAAACCCAATGCAGCATCTCAAAAGATGAATATGAAATTACTACAAAAGCTCTGAAAGGGAAAATCATGAAAATTGCTACAGCACAGAGTAACTGAACTAAATAGACCCGGACCATAAACAATGTACAGTAAACATTTTAACAACACATTTAAAAATATGATTTAAGCCTTGCATCGGGCTCTCTGCTCAGTGGGGAGCCTGCTTCCCTTCTCTCTCTCTCTCTGCCTGCCTCTCTGCCTACTTGTGATCCCTGTCAAAGAAATAAAATCTTTAAAAAAAATTGAAAAAAAAGTTGATTTAAGGGCGCCTGAGTGGCTCAGTGGGCTAAAGCCTCTGCCTTCCACTCAAGTCATGGTCCCTGGGCTAAAGCCTCTGCCTTCCGCTCAAGTCATGGTCCCGGAGTCCTGGGATCGAGTCCCACATCGGACTCTCTGCTCCGTGGGGAGCCTGCTTCCTCCTCTCTCTCTGCCTGCCTTCCTCTCTGCCTACTTGTGATCTCTGTCTGTCAAATAAATAAATAAAATCTTAAAAAAATATATGATTTAAATCTTGTTATGTCTGGAAAGAATCAAAGTATATTTGTGTATGCCTCCGTTAAAAATCATGACATAAAAACCCGACACTTTCCAATCTACAACTGTTTAACCTTCAAACCTATTGAATTAACAATTGTGTTTGGTTTTATTTCTTTGTTTGTTTGTTTGTTTGTTTGTTTGTTTTAAATCACTCTGTGGTTACCTATCAGAATTTCCAGGCACTTTGGCTCACCGTGAATTCTTTACACCAATTAATTTTGATCAAGGTGTAAAATTTGTTTTGGCTGCAAGTGAGTATACACATAGCCACGGTGATGCTGTTGAATGAATGTGGGATTAAGAGGCTTATGTATCCAGCTGTAGAAGAGGGTACACATCAGTGGCATTGCAAGCAGGAGGCTCAGCATGTGGGCCAGCCAGGGCCAAATCTAGAGGACTTGTTTATTGGAGAACTCAGCCTCTCAGGTACGGATGAGTGATGTCAAGTCAAGAACAGTTCTGTTCACATAGGACCTCAGTGCCGTGCTGACAGACAGCCCACCACGTGAGCGATGGGATAAATCATGGATACTTTCATTGATGAGGGGAGTCATTATTAATCTATAACTATCTTATCATTGTTGAGGTTTTGAAGGCTGTCTTTTTGAGTGTGTTTGAGTGGGTCTCAAGAAATTCTAGCTTTGTGAGTGTGCTACAAAGTGTATTACAAAGCCCAATAGGCTGGAGTCAGTAGAAGCTGGGCAGTGAGACTTTCACACCATGGCCTCTAGGCTCGTGAACCAGTCATCCTTCAGTCTTGGGCACTGTCATGATGGTTAGAGGCTACTTAAGTGGTGGGCACATTGCTTCAAAATACACCTATACCCCAGATAAAAATATGAACAAACATTTTCTGCTATTTGTCAACTTTTCTCCACAAAACCCCCTCCACACACATTCCAAACTAAAGAATCTCTATATCCCTTTTTAAAGAAAAGCATTATAGCTTAAGCATAAAGCATTATACAGTTCCATGACTGGGTGTTTACCCAAAGAAAACAAAAACACTAATTCAAAAAGATATGTGCACTCCTATACTTATTGTAACAGTATTTACAATCGCCAAGATACGGAAGCAGTATCCAAGTATCTACAGTTAGAGGAATGGATAAAGAAGATGTGGTAATACATACAATGAAATACTACTCAACCATAAAAAATGAGATCTTGTTGTTTTGCAACAATATGATGAAACTAGAGGGTATTATGCTAAGTAAAATAAGTCAGGCAGAGAAAGAAAAATACCACACAATTTTACCTATATGTGGAATCTAAAAAGAAAACTTTTTTTTTAAAGCCCCAACCATAACAACAAATGGAAATAGACTCAAATATAGAGAACAAACTGGTGGTTTCCAGAAGGGGCTTGGGGGTTATGGGATGGATGAAATAGATGAAGAGAATTAAGAGATGCAAACTTCTAGTTATAAAATAAATGTCACAGATATGAAGAGTACAGGATAGGAAAGATAGTCAATAATATTATAATAATACACACTGATATATGGTGACCACACTAATCATGGTGAGTACTGAGTACTATATAGTGATGTGGAATCACTATGTGAAACTAATATAATGTTAGGGTGTATCATCTACACTTCAATACTAAAAAATTTTTTAAAAAACATTATAAATCCACTTGTAAGGACTTGTTTACCCAACTCCATAAATTACAAAGATAAAGCCCAGTTTTTTTGATTTCTCTCTTTTTCAATTTCAATAATAGGTTTAAACAGAAGTGATAAATCTCTTGAAATTGTACCTGAAAAATACTTCACTATGTTACTGTTCACTGTGGTTGATGAACATGTTCTTCTTTACAGTATTTAGGGCCAAATACCTGTGTTTAGTGTATTCATTCTTCAGGAATGGAATATGAGGAATTTGTCACAACCCAAAATTCAGTACTTCTTATCATGTTCTCTTGAAATAGGATAAAGAATAAAGACCTCTCATAAGTATCAGGAAGAGTCTGGAATTTTTATTTTATGTTATCAAAATTCAAATATCTGCACTTTCACCTTATTTTTATTTCCCAGATCTGCATATCATCTTTTTCTCTTTATATATAAACTGAATAGACTTTAATCTTTGTCCTCCTTGCTCCCCCAAAGACATCCTTGGATGCCTTTTCCCCCTTTTATTGAAGCTTTTGCTTTGAAAACATTGAATAAATCTGACATCTAAACTCCTCCAGTGTGCTGTCATATATATTTCTTCTGCCAGAGCCTAGAGCCTTATGTTAAAATATAGCTTGAGATATAAAAATTATTGCTAAGAAAAGTAAGTCATTTCTTTTTCTTTGCAAGAAACAGTTGGCCTTGATCTAAAAAGACTATGCAAGCTATTTTTCCCTTTTCCATAATTTTTGAACCAGTTTGGTGTAAAGGACCCTCGGAAGGGTGGCCAATTAACCCATTTTCTTAGGATGAAGGCCATTGTTTCATAGCCTGGACAGTTGGTGATTTTAACTCAGGCTAAATTCCCTTTGAAGAGACTCCATGTGGGCAACCTTTAAGCATCCCTTACAGTCGACTCAGGATTGTAGAGCATCATAAAAATCCTACAGTTATAATGTACCATAGGGATGAGCTAGTATGCCTGATTTTAGAAGTGAGAAGAGGAGAATACAGAGAAGTTAAAGGGATAGCTTCAGGTCATGAAGCACTTTTGGGTAGAACCAGCACTGAAAGCCAGGCAACTTATCTCCTAGTTTAGACTGTGTTCCATTAAATGGTGTTTTCCATGAGACACAAATAGAAGGTCTCAGTGTCCTCACCCAGAGAACTGATTGAGGACTGGTATGTGGGCAGTTCAAGTATCAGACCCCTGGGTAGCTGAAGTGTGTTGGTGGAGTGAAGCTAGCAATGTGGGCACAGTGGGGCTCCTGGAAACTGTGTGGGGAGAGGAAAGACTGATTTCTTTCCCTATGCAGCTTGGCCACAGTATCCACAAGCACCTTAGTTCCTGGGAGATGATTCCTTTATAAAGGCTGGAGGTGGAAAGTTTCACGTGAGACTGAGGTTTTTGGTTTTGTATGGAAGGACAGCAGGAGTCCCTCCTGGCAGCAAGTACAGGGACTGCTGGTCCCTGAGATTTCTGTTTTTGTGTAATAGAGACGGAGGTGGACAGTAGCCAAAAATAGCAGTAGTAGAGCAAAAATGGCAGTGGTAGCCACAGAGGACACAACTGAAGCACATAGAAGTTTAGTGGATTTGCCAAATTTATACGGCAAAAGGAATTTGAACCTTGGCAGTCTGGTCCTGAAGTCGGCATCCTTACTTTTAAGCCAACTTTCCAAAATAAAATGTCAGGAGAAGTGGGGAACGGGGAAAGAAAAAATGGAGGCAAAACTTCCAGAGAGTTAGAAAGGAAGAAAGCAAGAGTGTCCCCACTTCCTCTGCAGATTGCAGAGATCATGGGTTGGCAGAATTTTTTTCCTGTAAATTGCCAGATAGTAAACCCTTTTGGCTTTGTGGACCCTATGGTCCCTATCAACTACTTAAAGTAGCCATAGACAATGCACGAATGAATGGCCATTTTCCAAAATCTTCAAAGAAGTAGACACCAAACAAAAGTTTGCCAACCTCAGAAGTAGAACCTTGTAGCTCTAATGGTGAGAAATGGAAAGAAGAAATGAAGAGAGACTCCAAGAGTCTTGTCTTTATGTTGTGGGACGTTCTGGGGATTGAATGAGTTCGTACATGGGAAATGATCTGAGCAAGCCCAGCATCTAAGTGCTCAATAAAATGATCACTGTTAGTTTTTTGCTGCTATTGTTGGTTTTATATACATATACTTTGGGGTGGTGGTAGCCATATTCACCTAAGCATCTATAGGACATTCTGACCTTTTCCAGGATAAGGTAGGAAACATCAGAAGTTACCAACCCCATATTTCTTTTCTCCTTGGTCTGATTACTAGAACTTTTTCACATTCAAAACAATCAAACCTAGGGGTGGAGTGGGAGGATGGGTGAAATAGGTGATGGGGATTAAAGAGTGCACCTGTGATGAGCACAGGGTGATGTATGGAAGTGTTGAATCACACATCATACACCTATAACTAATATCACACTGTATGTTAACTAACTGGAATTAAAGTGAAAACTTATAAAAAATGATCAAAACTCATACCCACTTCTATCTAATTTCAGCCTCAAGAAAATTTAATAAAATAAATAATAAAAATTAAAAAAATAAAATTTAATAATAAGTAGTTTTTGAGGGGATATAGGAACCTATCAATATACACATCCCACTAACAACAATTTTGATAATTGATTGCATTTCTGAAATCTCTTCACAGTTGCCATGTGAGATGTTAATTGAAATGCATTTGTTCTCATTCGGTCCACACATAGTTATTCTCTGTACTGTTAAGTTATTCACTATAAGCACAGATGATCTAATTGACTAGCTCTTCTTAGTGTATTTGAAAGTGTAACCTGAAAATTCATTCATTCAAGAAACATAACGAATGCCATTTCTAATGCCTGATTCTGTCCTGATGCTGGGGAGAAAACACCAAACAAAAATAAAGAAGTAAATACATGACCTCACATAGTTTACATTCTGGCCACATCAAAACTAATACTATGCTCCATAAAATACCTTAGTGAATATTTACTCGACAGAAACTAAAGATTAATGAAGGAAAAAGATAAAGGTAAATAAGCCACTCTTGCTTTTTCAATCTTTCTCTTTTATTTTCCTTTCTTTCTTTTCCCTTTTCTTCTTAACTTCATCCCCTGGCCCCTGCCTATTCCCTCCCCTTCCCCTACTTCCCTATTTCATTTTCCCCTCTTCCTTCTCCTCTTTCTTTTTCCTTTTCTTCATCTTCTTGCCTCCCTTTCTTTGTTCTTTTATCCTCTTTTTTCTTTATGCCCTTTTCTCAAAGTAGCAGAGTAGTTAGCAGTCATGGTAACTTGAACGTCTTTATTTAAATTAACATTTTCTAAATATCCTATTAAGAAAACTTAATCTCACAAAACAAACTGGGGGTTGCTGGGGGGAGGTGGGATTGGGAGAGGGGGAGCGGGCTATGGACATTGGGGAGGGGAGGCGAACCATAAGAGACTATGGACTCTGAAAAACAACCTGAGGGTTTTGAAGGGTCAGGGGTGGGAGGTTGGGGCAACCTGAGGGTTTTGAAGGGTCAAGGGTGGGAGGTTGGGGGAACAGGTGGTGGGTAATGGGGAGGGCACGTTTTGCATGGAGCACTGGGTGTTGTGCAAAAAGAATGAATACTGTTACGCTGAAAAAATAAATAAAATGGAAAAAAAAATAAATTAAAAAAAAAAAACTACTTTTATTTTTATTAGTAGTTTCAAAAGCAGTTCCCTTTCTATACAGTGCTTTAAAGCAGCAAGTTTACTACAAGAACTTCTATCTTATTTTCTTTTTTTTTTAAGATTTTATTTATTTGACACAGAGAGAGTAGGGGAAACAGCAGGCAAAGGGAGAGGGAAGAGCAGGCTCCCCACCAAGCACCAGGCAGGGAGCCTGATGTCAGGCTCAATCCCAGGACCCTGGGATCATGATCTAAGCTGAAAGCAGACGCTTAACTGACTGAGCCACCCAGGTGCCCCTATCTTATTTTCTAATAGATTTTTCTTCGAAGAAAATTTTTTTTCTCTTTTCTGAGTGAAATTGCTTACTTATATCAAAGTTCACTATGTTTCTAACTCAATTGAGTGTTCTTTCCTGAATGTGTAAACTTACTTAAAATTGTCAGAATCTCAGACTTGAAATTCTCTAAGTATTGTAGTGTGTGTGTGTGTGTGTGTGTGTGTGTGTGTATGAAGCCTATAGATTGAAAATGCAAATATAGCAAGAACTATCTAGTGTTTCTGGCCACCCTAATGAAGAAGAGTAGTTTGATTAGATGATTTTTAAGGTAAGGTCACTGTAGGATGATTTGTTTTGTTAGTGGAATTCATGGCATCTGGTTTCTTCAGAGGGCAGTCTACTAAGTCAGACAGCCTGGGTTCAAATCTCAGATCTACCTTTTACAAATGTGTGACCTTCAGCAATTCTTTTTAACTCTTGGAATCTCAATGTCATCATCCATAAACAGTCATGATGATTCCTAGCCCGTGGGTTTGTTGTGAGATAGTGCATACTAGTGATACTTTGTTCTGTGTAAGACATACACGTTCAGTGAATAAAAATTTGTGATAACACTAGTATTTATATTTTGTTCCACTCACAATGCCTGAAGCAATCTTACTACATAAGTAACTCATAGCATCAAAATGGATATGCCCTCATGAAGTGGTTCAAGAATGCCACCATTGTCTTTACACAGTCTTCTCCAATATTCTTTCCTTTGTAGTCTAAGATACTCTTCCGTAGGCTAAGGGTAAGATGCTACCAAACATGTATATTTGAAAGAGGCAGAAATTAAAATCTCTTATTGGGTTTACCTTGGAGGCATTATGTGTTCATTTTGATATGTATCTAAGAGACTGATCGCCAAATAGCAAGGCTATATCCTAATCCAATAGTTGTTGTATATTTCACCTGAAACTTCATGATATTTTAAAAGTCAAACATCTAATTCTTTTTTTTAAATTTATTTATTTTTTCAGCGTAACAGTATTCATTGTTTTTGCACAACACCCAGTGCTCCATGCAATACGTGCCCTCCCTATTACCCACCACCTGTTAAACATCTAATTCTTGATGGCTCCATCATCCTATCTTATTGTAAAGAATAGATGTCACAATTGAGTTGCATTTTACAGTCTACCACATGGAACAAATTTTGGGCTGCCTCGAGATTAATATAAACACACCCTAATAAACCTTAGAGACTTTCTCTGGGTCAAGGACCTTCACAGCAATGAACTGATTTCACAGAGAGATGAACTTGAGTGACAGTCTGGAAGAAAGACAAAGTAACTTTACCTTCTCCTTCCTTAAATTTCCAGATGTGTAAGAGTAAAGGCAAAGACTAGTTTTAACCAGAACTAAAAAAACCACATTTTTTTAAACAAAAGAAATGATACATTGTGACCAAAAAGAATCTCCCTCTAGAAATTTAATTACCATGTCTATATTTGTTGAGAATAAAATGTTTGGGGAACTGGGTCAATATTGCAATGGAAGCTGGTTAACCATGCCTCAGAAAATTTCAACATCTATGAAAATCTGTCATTGCCAACATGAACCTAAACCACATTTCAGTTTGAAAATCCCTACAACTATTTTGCATTTTGGGTAATGAGAGGCAATTTGGATTTTTTTTTTTTTAATATCTGGCACAGAACAGCATTGATCTGAAGATAGAATATATATAGATTCCTGGTACTAGACAACCCTCATTGACACAAATGTTGTTTGTCTTGGTGTCTTGAACCAACCTCCTCTTTTATAGATCGGTCCCGAGGTGCAGAGAGCAAAAGTGACGTGTCAGAGATCATTATCAATAGAAGTGCCAGGGTGGAATTCAAAATACTTCTTATTTATTATTATTTTTATAAAAGCTTCTTTTGTAAAAAGAAACAAAAAGCCATATATTTGATATTTTGATATTTTCTTCTTAGAGAGTTATCTATAATGTTCACTAGTTTTTAAAATTTTTTAAATTTTAAATTGCAGTAAAAACACCTAACATGAGATCTGGCCTCTTGACAAATTTTAAATTGTATGGTACAGTATAGTTAACAACAGGCACACTGTTGTACAGCAGATAACTCAAACTTGCTCTCTTGCAAAGATGAGACCTCATACTAGGTGAACACTTTCCCATTTCCCCCTCTACTCAGTACCTGACAACCACCATTCTACTTTCTACTTCTATGTGTCTGATTGTTTTGGATATCTCATATAAGTAGTAGCACATAGAGTTTATACTTATGTGACTGGTTTATTTCACTGAGCATGATGTCCTCCAAGTTCACTCATGCAGTTCCATCTTTTTTGAGGCTGAATAATATTCCACTGTGTGAAATATTACACACACATCACATTTTGCACATCACATTTTCTTTATCCATTCATCCATTGATGGACACTTGGGTTGTTTCCTTATCTTGGCTATCGTGAATGATGCTGCAGTGAAGATGGGAGTGCAGGTATCTCTTCGAGATACTAATTTCTTTTCCTTCATACAAATACCCAGAAGTGGGATTGCTGGATCATATAGTTCTATTTTCAATTTCTTGAGGACCCCTTGTGTTGCTTTCCATAGTGGCTGCTCCATTTTACATTCCTGCCAACAGTGCACAAGTGTTCCCTTTTCTCCACATCCTCTCCAACACCTGCTCTTTTGGGTTCATCCTAACAGGTGTGAGGTGAGATCTCATTGTTGTTTTGATTTGCATTTCCCTGATGATGAGTGATGCCCAGCATCTTTTCATGTACTTGTCTGCCATCATTTATGTTCTTCCATTCCATAGGTTGCCTTTTCATTTTGTTGTTTTTTTCTTTTGCTGTGTAGGAAACTTCTCTCTACTCAATGGAGAATCCAATGAATAAAGGAGGAAATAGAAAAAAAGTCTTAAAATAAATTTCCAGCAGGTGAGATATTTCATTTCCTTTCTTCTTTTGTACACAAGAATTATAATGAGAGAAATATGAAAAGCCTGAAGTGCTCAGTGCATTCTCTTCCCAGACAGCAAATTCACATGCAAAGAAGAACTGCCAAGCAAGAGTTTGCTCACTAGACATGATCTGGAGCAAGGAAAATAAGCTGGGAGGTCTGGACGTTGGGGGTCAGTAAATAATGATAGCCCGAGGCATCTCTGGATATTAGCATTCTCTCCACTGAACAGTTCAGGAGAAAGCCTGAAGAGTAAGATAACTTGTTTTAACCAAAACGACAGGTACCAAGTGCTCATTTTTTAGAGCTCGTTATTGGATGTTGTTAGGTGGCTCCATAGCTCAGGGGTTAGAGCACTGGTCTTGTTATTGGATGTTGTTACCACGATTTGCTACCAATTATGATCACTGCTACTACTACCAGACTGTCACTAGTGATCGATTATTATAAACAAAGAGAATAGCAGGCATTACACATCTATTATTATATTTCATCTGTAGTTACAGTTATAACAATTGCAGGAAAAGGTATTATCTTCCTGGGGTTAAGTAAAATGTGGTGACCTGGAGACAAGGTTAGCATGGTCCTAGATCTGTCGTTAGGAGAGACCAAATTGACTCAGGCATAAGAAACACAAGCTGTTTTAAGTCAAGAGTCAGGCACACAGTTTGAATGCAAATATTGAGGGAGGGGGAGAGGATAAAAACAATTACCTTGGAAGTTGGATTTTAACAGTATCATATTATCATTAGCAGTAAAGGAGCAATTATCACAGTTAATAAAATCACATTAAAACATATGACAGATAAAGAAAGCACAATGGGAGAAATTTAATAGAATACATTTCCTGCCAGATTTTATATTGAGTGTTAGATTATTTATAGGACATATGTTCTAGGAAAACAAATGTTTAAACTGGAAATGAGCAAATCTGAAGACATTTGCTTTTCTGAAGCATTGTGGTTTTACATTATTCTGGTAATTTATATGCCCTAGAAAATATGCTGTTTCTTTTATTAAAGCATATATAACTTTCTAAATATATTTTTATATAGCATTATTTTGTTTTGTAAATAGAAATTTCCATTTTAATTTAAAGTAAAACAATTTCATAATATTAGACGTGTTACGTCATCCCATAGCACCTTTTCTCTGCCCACCTCAGCCCCCTCTCTCCGCCACCCTACTTCCCTCCCTCTTTCAACCAGCCCTCCCTCTTGGCTGTGTCCCCTCCCCATGACACTCTTATTATCTGCTTCCCCACATCACTTTAGCTGTTGCCTCTGCTGTTTTGCTGCTGTTAGGATTCATCTTTCCCCTGCCTTCCACTCTAAACATTTTCATTCTTATATACTATACTGGAGAACCCAATGGTATTATGATTTAAAAGTTTTGAAGTTGAGCTTGCCTAGATGAAAGACCCAAGTTAGAAGCCCTGCTTGATTACTTATCAGCTATACAACATTGAGCAGTTTACTTCTGGACCTTGGGTTCCTCATATAGCATGAGGATAATAATAGCTGCTTTGCTGCACCATGGTGAGGATCCAATTAGAAAATGTCTATAATATTCTCAGTGCATTGCCTCCTACAGAGCAGGTGTCCCATGAACGGCAGCTAACAAAACTGTGGAAGGAGAAGCCCTCCTTTCTGAAAGGCAAGAAAGGTCTTGCCTCTCACTTAGAGGCCCTGGCACCGCACATTTGTCTACATGGCAGCTTGCTCTGTGCTCTCTTCTAAGTTATTATTATCTGCATTGCAAGTCTGCAACCCAGTATTTCTCCATCCCAGTGTTTCTCCAACTTTACTATGCATATCTCACCTGGGGGAAGGTATAGAATTTCAGGTCTCTGATTCTGATTCTGTTGTTTTTGTGGTGGGATCCAGAAGGATGTGTTTTTACAAGTGTTTCTAGTTCTGAGACAGGATTAGGGACCACTAATTGTTAAAAAGCACCACTATGACTCAGAGTCAGTGGCTTCTCTGGTCACATTTTTCCAGGCACGCTGACCACTATGACACAATGCTCATCTTCCACATTGATCCTAAGGCTAGAACAATGTTATCTTCAGACAGGTTTCTCTCTAACTACTCTTCTTGCTCTTGATTCTGGACTAGAAGGTGTTATTTGTATTGCCATTTTGTGTAGGATGGGAAGAAAGAGCTTCTGGGTAGACCAGCTCCTGTGGGTTTCTCGTTGGTAACAAAAATTCCTTTCTCAAATATGGGGGTTCTCAAAGTGTGGACCCAACTAACAGTGCTGGCATCACCTGGGAAATACTTAGAAATGTAGAATATGAGGCCCTACTCTAGACTTTCTGAAACAAATACTCTGGTAGTGGAACCCAGAGAGCTGCATTTTTTTTAAATTTTCAGCATAACAGTATTCATTGTTTTAGCACCACACCCAGTGCTCCATGCAATACGTGCCCTCCCTATTACCCACCACCTGGTTCCCCAACCTCCCATCCCCCACCCCTTCAAAACCCTCAGGTTGTTTTTCAGAGTCCATAGTCTCTCATGGTTCATCTCCCCTTCCAATTTCCCTCAACTCCCTTCTCCTCTCCATCTCCCCATGTCCTCCATGTTCTTTGTTATGCTCCACAAATAAGTGAAACCATATGATACTTAACTCTCTCTGCTTGACTTATTTCACTCAGCATAATCTCTTCCAGTCCCGTCCATGTTTCTACAAAAGTCAGGTATTCATCCTTTCTGATGGAGGCATAATACTCCACTGTGTATATGTACCACATCTTCCTTATGCATTCGTCCATTGAAGGGCATCTTGGTTCTTTCCACAGTTTGGCGACCGTGGCCATTGCTGCTATAAACATTGGGGTACAGATGACTCTTCTTTTCACTACATCTGTATCTTTGGGGTAAATACCCAGTAGTGCAATTGCAGGGTCATAGGGAAGCTCTATTTTTAATTTCTTGAGGAATCTCCACACTGTTCTCTAAAGTGGCTGTACCAACTTGCATTCCCACCAACAGTGTAAGAGGGTTCCCCTTTCTCCACATCCTCTCCAACACACGTTGTTTCCTGTCTTGCTAATTTTGGCCATTCTAACTGGTGTAAGGTGATATCTCAATGTGGTTTTAATTTGGATCTCCCTGATGGCTAGTGATGATGAGCATTTTTTCATGTGTCTGATAGTCATTTGTATGTCTTCATTGGAGAAGTGTCTGTTCATATCTTCTGCCCATTTTTTGATATGATTATCTGTTTTGTGTGTGTTGAGTTTGAGGAGTTCTTTATAGATCCTGGATATCAACCTTTTGTCTGTACTGTCATTTGCAAATATCTTCTCCCATTCCGTGGGTTGCCTTTTTGTTTTGTTGACTGTTTCCTTTGCTGTGCAGAAGCTTTTGATCTTGATGAAGTCCCAAATGTTCATTTTCGCTTTTGTTTCCTTTGCCTTTGGAGACATATCTTGAAAGAAATAGAAACAATCATCAGAAATTATTACCAACAGTTATATGCCAATAAGCTAAGCAAACTAGATGAAATGGATGCGTTCCTGGAAAACTATAAACTCCCAAAATTGAACCAGGAAGAAATTGACAACCTGAATAGACCATTATCTAGTAATGAGATTGAAGCAGTGACCAAAAACCTCCCAAAAAACAAGAGCCCAGGACCTGACGGATTCCCTGGGGAATTCTATCAAACTTTCAAAGAAGAAATAACACCAATTCTCCTGAAGCTATTTCAAAAAATTGAAGCAGAAGGAAAACTTCCAGACTCTTTTTATGAAGTCAGCATTACCCTGATCCCCAAACCAGGCAAAGACCCTACCAAAAAGGAGAATTTCAGACCAATATCACTGATGAATATGGATGCAAAGATTCTCAACAAGATCCAAGCAAACAGGATCCAGCAGCACATTAAAAAGATTATCCACCATGACCAGGTGGGATTCACCCCTGGATTACAAAGATGGTCCAACATTTGAAAATCAATCAATGTGATAGAACAAATCAATAAGAGAAGAGAGAAGAACCACATGGTCTTCTCAATTGATGCAGAAAAAGCATTTGACAAAATCCAGCATCCGTTCCTGATTAAAACACTTCAAAGTATAGGGATAGAGGGAACATTCCTGAACTTCATAAAATCTATCTATGAAAGAACCACAGCAAATATCATCCTCAATGGGAAAAAGCTTGCAGCCTTCCTGTTGAGATCAGGAACATGACAAGATGCCCACTCTCACCACTCTTGTTCAACATAGTATTAGAAGTCCTAGCAATGGCAATCAGACAACAAAGAGAAATAAAAGGTATCCAAATTGGCAAGGAAGAAGTCAAACTTTCTCTCTTCACAGATGACATGATTCTTTATACGGAAAACTCCAAAGACTCCACCCCCAAATGACTAGAACTCATACAGCAATTCAGTAACATGGCAGGATACAGAGTCAATGTACAGAAATCAGCGGCTTTCTAATACACTAACAATGAAAATACAGAAAGGGAAATTAGAGAATCGATTCCATTTACTATAGCACCAAGAACCATAAGATACCTGGGAATAAACCTAACCAAAAAGATAAAGGATCTGTACTAGAGGAACTACAGAACACTCATGAAAGAAATTGAAGAAGACACAAAAAGATGGAAGACCATTCCATGCTCTTGGATCAGAAGAGTAAAAATTGTTAAAATGTCTATACTGCCTAGAGCAATCTATACTTTTAATGCCATTCCAATCAAAATTCCACTGGTATTTTTCCAAGAGCTGGAGCAAATAGTCCTAAAATTTGTATGGAATCAGAAGAAACCCTGAATTGCTAAGGAAATGTTGAAAAACAAAACCAAAACTGGTGGCATTACGTTACCTGATTTCAAGCTTTACTACAAAGCTGTGATCATCAAGACAGCATGGTACTGGCATAAAAACAGACACATAGACCAGTGGAACAGAGTGGAGAGCCCAGATATAGACCCTCAACTCTATGGTCAAATAATCTTCAACAAAAGAGGAAAAAATATGCAGTGGAAAAAAAAAACAGTCTCTTCAATAAATGGTGCTGGGAAAACTGGACAGCTATATGTAGAAGAATGAAACTCGACAGTTCTCTTACCCCGAACACAAAGATAAACTCAAAATGTATAAAAGACCTCGATGTGAGACAGGAATCCATCTGAATTCTAGAGGAGAACATAGGCAATAACCTCTTCGATATCAGAGAGCTGCATTTTTTAACTAAACATTTTGTTTGGGGGTAGTGGTAGTTTCACATACACTTGTAAGGAAACATACAGAGATTCCCCCGTGTCCTTTACTCAGTTTCCCCAATGAAAACATCTTGAAACTGTAGTACAATATCACAACCAGGATATTAACAGTGGTGCAGCAGAGATACAGACATTTCTACCCCCACAGGAATCTTGCTGTTGCCCTTTTATAGCCATACCCACTTCTTTTTTGCCCTCACCCTATGCTTATCGCCTAGCAGCCACTAATCTCTTCTCAATTTATATAATTTGTTGTTTTCCAAATGTTGTTGTATAAATGGAATTATACAGTATGTAACCTTTTGCAAATTTTTTGAGATCTCACTAAAATTTATTCTTTGGAAGTTGTTGTATCTTGCTGAGCAGATTCATGCTATGAAAGGGTCACAGTTTGCAGTTTATGTATGGTTACACTCACACATTGAGGACATCTGAGTTTTCTTTTTTGACTATTGCAAATAAAGCTAATATAAATATAAGTCTTCATTTCTCTGAGCTAAATACCTAGCTGTATAGTTTTTGCCTTGGATGGTATTTGCATAATAAGTTTTTAAAGGAATTTCTAAACTCTTTTCTAGAGTTACTTGGTCATTTTACATTTTACATTTTACATAACTCATCAAAGTCTTGGCATCATTTTAATAGTTTAATTAAAGTATAAATATGTACCTTCCTATGTCCTTTTATCTTCCTACTTAAAAATTTCTTAAATATTTCTTCTACATACATTTAGAATCACATCTATAATAATTGAGAGTTATAATTTTTGTTTCAACCATCAAACATAATTTTAAAAATCTGAGATGAAAAGAAAAACCTACTGTGTTTATCCATAATTTTGTTTACTATGTTCTTTCCCCTTTCTGATGTTCCAAATTTCCTTCTTTTACTAGTTTTCCTTTCTTTAGAGAACTTTCTTTAGCTGTTCTTTGTAAGTCTGCTTGAAACAATTTTTCTTGGTTTTCTCTTGTCTGAGAATGTCCTGATTTTCCTTTATTTCCTGAAGGATATTTCTTCTGTGTATAGGATTCTGATTTGGTATTTCTTTTTTTCCCAATACTTGAAAAATATTGCACTATTTCCTCTAGACTCCATGGTTTCTGATGAGAAATTTGTAGTCATTTGAATTATCTTACCTTCATAAGTAAGATCTCATTTTTCCCTAGCTACTAACAAAATATTTATCTTTGACCTTTATTTTCGGACATTTAATTATGATGTGTCTCGGCATAGATTTCTTTGGGTTTATCTTGTTTGGTATTCTTGCCAAATTGGAGAAGTTTCCAGCTGTTATATCTTTGAGTACTTTTTTAGCTCCTTCTTATTTCTCCTCTCCTCTAGGACTCCGATGATGCAAAAGTTAAATCTCTATACAGTTCTGTGGTTCCTGAGGCCTGTTTAGTGGGGGAGCGGGAAGTTTCTCTTTGTTGTTTATACTGGGTAATTTCTATCTCCCTATCTTCCAGTTCACCAATTCTTTCACCTATCCTCTCTATTCTACAGTTGATCCCATCCTTGAACTTTGAAAATTTCTGATATTGTATTTTCTATTTCTAAAATTTCCATTTGGTTTTCTTTATATCTTTAATTATTTTGCTGAGATGTTCTATTTCTTTGCTGAGGTTTTTGATTTTATCATTTGTTATTATCTTAACCATATTCTTATTGTTCACTGAAACATTTTTGTGGTAACTGCCTTAAAATCTTTGTCCAATAATTTCAACTTGCCCATCATCTTGAGGTTGGCATCTACTCATTGTCATTTTTTTTTTTTCATTTGGTTGAAGATTTTCCTGGTTATAAGTATGATGAGTAAATTTTAATTGAAATTGGACATTTTTTAAAAATTATGTTAGAAGACTCTGGATCTCATATAAAACCTTTGACTTAGTTGGTATTCTCTGACACTGTTTTGGCCAGGAAATGTGGGGCAATGTGTCACCTTATTAGTGCCAAATAGAAGTGAAAGTGCAGCTTCCCTACTTGTCTCCACTGACAGGAATGGGGGCTCCTAGTTCCAGGTGGGAGTGGATGTTTGAGCTCTCATAGTCTCTCTCCATGGATATTGTAGTGAGGATGGCCTCATTACCACCAAGTAATGGGTAAATGTCCCGAATCTCTATTAGGCCTCCTCTGATACCACCTCAGTGAGGAGATAGAAGGATGCCTCATTATTGTTAGGTGGTGATGGAAGTCCAGGGTCCCTACATTGTCTCCACCTGGGGAGGGAGCTCATTAGCAGCTGGAGAGAAAGAAATTTCTGGTTCCTTGCCCTACTTAGCCTTCTTTAACACCACCCCAGCAAGGGACTTCTGACGTTTCATTACAACCTCACTAGGATGGAAGGCTAGGTTCCCCATTCAGCCTTTGCTATGAAGGTGTGGTCACAGTTTTTGGTGTTTTGCGGCAGAGCTGTTATTTTCTAAAACTTTCTATCTTTCTGGCTGCCCCTTTCTGAGTCCTTTTGTCAAGATGTTTTGTGTTTTTGTTTTGTGTTGTGTTTTGTTTGGTAGGTTTGTTTTTGTTTTGTTTTGGTCTGAGACCCTTGGTATTTCCTGATTGCTCGTTTCTTTCACTCCAAGTCTTGTATGAGGAAAAAATGAAAACTCAGGGAACCCATTGTGTCCTTCCTTGGGTCTCAAGGTTCTAGTCTGTTTGCCTTCTTCCCTCTACTTGTGTCTTCTTGTGTCTCTACTCCCTCTTCTTGTGTCTGTCTGTCTGTCTGTCTGTCTGTCTCTCTCTCTCACACACACACACACACACGACATCCAGTGTTTTTAGTTACACTTAATGGACAGAATAGGGGAAAGTGTCTACTCCATCTTCTCAGAAGCCGAGGTCACCCAGTCTGCATTTGACAAACCCTCCAGGTTGTTGTGGTCCATGCTGAAGTCCTTACAAACCTGTACCACCTTTCCATGGAGCAAAGAAATGAATGTTTGGTGTTAACATGAAAATCTTTTTGTCATTGTTACTATCCTACCAGAAAAATCCTTCTTTTTTCCGCAAATCCTTTTACAGTTCCCTGTTGTGCATCTACCTTACATCATTTTAAACTTAAGGCTTTGGGATCATTTCAGAAGCTAGGGTGGGCTTCGGGGCCCCAGGTTAGATAGAGAACACAGTCAAGAGTAGTCTTTGAGTGTAGTGCCCCAGGCCAGCATTTGTGGTTCATACTGAACATAAGAAATCATGCAGGAAATATGGTACTGATTTGTATATAATTCACAAATGCGGCTGAGCCTTCTCGAAAATAAAGCAGGGGATGCAACTGTCATTTCCACTGTGGGCATGTTTTTTTAAAAATTTATTTTTTATTTTTTTATAAACATATAGTGTATTTTTATCCCCAGGGGTACAGGTCTGTGAATCGCCAGATTTACACACTTCACAGCACTCACCATAGCACATACCCTCCCCAATGTCCATAGCCCCACCCCACTCTACCAACCCCCCTCCCTGTGGGCATGTTTGTCCCATGCTTCTTTCCTTCCCAGTGAGGGAAGAGTAGGAATTAGCATGAGCTGGGAGTTCCTCGGGGAAGCCATCTAGTAAGAACAATATTACTGAAGGTAAAAATGATATCTTTAAATTGGCTTTAATCATCCAGTCATTTAGAAGTTATTTACTAATATCACTATACCAATAAGATTTTATTTTTAAGATTATAACGCAATCATTATTATTGGAGTTTTCTGAAACAATACTGTATATGAAAATAGTCATTTCATTTTTTTAAGCAGATTAATCATCAAGACATTCCTTTACTGTTGACACACTGTCATCATACCCCCTTAGCAGATAAAGAAACTAAGGAAGTGAGGTAAAGAGATTTAGTTCTCAACAATTGTTTGTTAAAGTTTATGAAAATGATAGCATCAATTAAGCACTTATTGTGCGTGGAATGATGTTCATAGGACTTTATGTACATGTGCACATTGTTGGGTCTTTTAATCTTTATGGAAACATGTTGTTACCATTGTCCTGGTTTTTCAGTATTGTCTCATTTGTATCCATGGGATTTTAATTCATGAAGGTGACTAAGCAGTAACACAGAGAGGTCAATGCCACTGAAAAAAGAATTTATTACTTACATTTCCCAAGAGAAGGGGGCGTGCCATGCTACACAGGGCCATGGAAGAAGAACCAGATTTGTTCAGGGAGCAGAAGTAGGAACCAAGGAATATCAAGGACAGACCCTTTACTAAGTTTCCATGGGAAAGGCATGGCAGGGCAGAATTGGTAATTTCAGTAGGCTTTGGTTTATAGGAGTTGTCTCTAGTTTCTGATACCTGGCCCTGGGTTGATTTAGGACGGGGAAAATATTGGTTTGGTGTGTGTGTTAAGTAAAGAGGGAGCTTGGGGATATAGACTCAGTATTGGTTAGTTTGCATTTAAAAGGCATGCTCCAGAAACAAGCAGTTTACTATCTTTAAGAATTAACTAGCTCTGGGACAGTCAGGTCTCTAAGTCCTCCCAAATATCAAAACATCATAAGATGCAGAAAATTTTAAAAACATGATTAATACCATTGTGGACACTGAGGCATGGAGAGTTTGAAGGACTGGCCCAAGCCACACAGCTGGGAAGTGGCAGACCTGGACATGAACGAGATGCAAATGCCTGTGAAGATCCTGCATAGATTCAGCTTCGGGATTGTTTCCTGGTTCTTATCTTTGCTCCCCAGTGGCTCTAATGATCTCAGGCACAAATGGCCAATGGGATACGAAAACAAAAGTGCTTTTAAAGAGAACAAAGAGCAAAACTCTTGAAAGTTGATATTGGGAGATAAAGCTAATAGAACTCGGATCATTTAGCCAAGTGAAGAGAAGGCTGAGTTGCCATGTTGGTTTGTGAAAGATTGTGACACACTGGACTGTGGAGAGCTGGAATTTACCCCCTTCTCCACAAAGTCCTCAGGACAGCAGTGTAAAGTTTCCTAGGAACATTAATTATAAAACAGTAGTGGATTATTGAGTAAGGACATGAATCTACTCAGGAAACAATCTCACCTTCCACTAGCCTTCCCATCTGTGCTTATACACTATTCTTAATTCTCATAATTATTATAATAATTAAAGTATAGAGTGAAATGGAATCATATCTTCAAAACCCTTTATCTTATATTATTCTATCTTAAATAATTGTCTTCTTACGTAATTATTTGTGAAAGATTTGAATTTTAATGCAAAGTGCATTTAGTGCAAGAATATCTTGCTATCATTTTAACCAGATTCCAGATCTGTGATTATCAAGATGGTGAGGAATTCACTACCAGTCATGAAGGTATAGGATGGGCCTGGGGAGTGGCGGGGGGAAGGTGTTCTGGCCCTATGCTTCCTAAGTCACACAAGAGAATAGGGGTTAAGATAGTTTCTGAAAAGTAGGAGTTTTTTGTCTTCCATATGATGATTACAAATAACTCTATTATTCAAGTTTCATAATCATTTATAGGAGGATTTTGCTTCTCTATTGTTCCTTTAAATCTGAGTGGCTCTTTACATCTGTGCCAAACTCAGGCACAGAAGTGATAGTCTTGGTGTCTGGTGCACAGCCTCTCAAGGTGCGCCACCTGGTTTGTAGAGGAGTCAGGGTTGATTCTGCTACTCCATCAAGTACTGACGTCCTGTTCCCAAGCTTACAGAATCTCCCCTACCAAGAATGTGGAAACATTCTTCCAGTTTTTCAGACCTCCTTTCCCCTTTCTCTTCTCATTCATTTCCTTAATTCAGGCTTTCAAGAACAAGTGAATAAGAGGGATTGTCTTTGAACAATTTCTGCCTTTCGCCTTGGAACACATATACGGTAAACCCTAGGGCCTTCTCCATTTTAATGAAGGAAAGAAAAATACAGTAAGAACAAAATGTAATGGAGTATCTCAATAAATAGATTCCGAGAAAGGTGGGGCATGTTACATCAGCAAGGTACTGCAAATCTATTCTTACTGAGCCTTGCACCTAACATTGCCATCTGCCATCATCTGCTGCCTCCAATAAAGGGCTTTGTAACTGCTAGCGACCAGCTGGTCGTTTCTCTCATTATTCAATGCAAATATGTTATACCAAGAAAGTATGACATGAAATAACATTTCAAAATATAATGCCACATTAGAAAAAAATCCTAAATACCAACAGAGTGCAGTTTTGGCCATGGGACTAAAAACAGCTTGTTGGAACTCATTTTGTTTGTTATAACTAAGCCACTCTGGAATGATTTCTTCTTTTCCAATGTGTAATGGTTCATTTCATGCATGGAACAACTGTAATGAAAACAGCTCTTTACTAAGTCTTTGCCTTTTGGCTTTAAATTGCAATTAAAATAACATTACTCAGGTCTTGATTGTTCTCCATCTTTACCTCTGGTGCTTAGGTTGTGGCGTTTATCTAAAATTCTTTGTCTCATACAGAAATACGCAAAAAGCTGAGAAAATCAATTTTAATGAAAACATGGATGGGAGAAACAGATAGTATTCCAAAAACTCAGAGATTGCAAGAAGCTTTTAAACAGAAGCAACAACCATCATGAATTGCATCAATAAAGGAATTAAAGACTTGGAAGGCAGCCAAAATATACAGTTGCAGGCAAGCGACGAAAGGGTGTTAATAAATTTACATCCCATTATGGGGGACAGTCAAGGTTAGGCATTATGGCCAAACAGAGATGTTCAGAAATAAAATAGATTGCTTCCACCCTGTTGGAAGTGGGGGTGGTGGGCAGTTCTGTTTTGTGGACTCTGGGACCACACAGGGATTGGCAGGAAAAGGCAGCAGCTCACTCTCCACTCTCCAAATCCATCCCCATCTGTGATTTTTCTTCTTTCTCTTCACAAAAGACAAGCCACCGAAGCCATGACTTTTCAAAATATCCAGAAATCCATGTCTGCAGCAGCAGAGCATGGGAGAGTACCAGTTCTCAGTCATCATTCTGATCAATCCTGCTTCCTGAATCTGTGCTGTCTGGTTCTTCTCATCCCTCACTACCACTGCCCTTACTTAGTCCCCAAGCCTTTCTCAGTGATACACCCCTGTAATAGCTCTCAATCTCCTCCCCCTAACATCCACTCATTCCCAGTGCTGCAAGAATCTTCTTTAGATACATGATAGAAATTGGAAGACGTCAATCTCTTTTATGACTCCTGGTTATCTACTCAATGAAAGCCAAGTTCTTCAGAATGTGTTTTTGTTTTATTCTCTCTTTTTTAGTCTTATGGCTTTTATATCTTCATCTCATCCGCTTTTGTATTTTGGGAAACCCACCAGTGTGTGCTGTTGGTAGGAAACAACACATTGCTTCTGTCCAATAGTTTTCCAAAATACATTTTCTTTTTATGTGATCCTGCATCTATTTCTATTGTTTGCCAGTGTGACTCTGATCTGCAGAGACAACAAATTCCCTTGTGGTCTCTTACTTGATTTTTCTCTTTAGCCTTATTTTTTGATATCCCTAATCCTTTCCCTGGATTAAATCCTGTCCTCCCAGTGTACTTGGACCCCACTGAATGCCGCATGCTCTCTCTCCTCCAGGTACTTGTACATGCTATCTCATCCTCCCTGAACAACCTTTCCCTGGTGCCTTCTTACACATTCTTCAGTTTAGATGTCAGCTCCTTCAGGAAGCTTTTGCTGGTATTCAAACAATGTGCTATCTCCTCTTGTAGGATTGTAGCTTTACTCCTCTGTTGACACAAAATTACTGGCTCATCTTCCCATTGACTGTAAGTTCTGGAGGATATGGACTTTTCACTTTTTAATAAAATTTTTATTTTATTTTATTTTTCATTAATTAATTAATTGATATTTTACTCTTATTTCTCTTATACCTAGCTCCTCAAGGTAGGGTATAGGAAAACAGTAATTATCCTCCCAACAAGTAAGTTGTCAAGTTAAGTTAGTTGTAGGTGAACTAGGAACATGTATATTTTCCCCTTTTTTGATATAAATATTATCAAATGTTATCACATTCCAGGATGGGATTTTCTATATTTCAATTATTTAATCATCTTCATAACATTTGTCAGCTCTAAATAATGCCTGTGATACTATCTGCTTAAGAGTTCTCTTTAAATAAATTCCTTTTTATTAAAATATGCTTATTTAAGAAGGCAACTTTGTACCACTAATGTAGGTTAAAAAAAAACCAACAAAAAAACCCCCCATTATTTGCCTTAAATAGAAGGTTCAAAGCCATATGAAGGTAAAGCAATATGCAAATATTAAAACTTTACACAGGAATATTAATATTAAACAATGTACACATACTTTGAAATGTGTCTTGTGTTCAATCACTGATGGACAAGCCATGCTTTGGAACCAATGTTTTATATTGTAAGAACCATCTATAGCCTTATTTTAAGGTAGTCTTTACCCTCCATATTCAGTTGTTAAGATAAACATGTGAGATCCAATTAAGCTCTTCTTATAAACTGTAAGTTCTATACAAGGGTAAATTGTTATTAGTTTTATTCTATTTGTCTTGCAGAAGATAAACAAGTGAAGGAATAAGACCACAAAGAAGTCAGGATAAGGAGAAGGAGTCACATTTCATTCATATAGTTGCTCATAAAAATGTAACTCGGTTTTACTTAGACTTCCAGTGGATGCCAGAATTCAAAGCTAGTCCAGGAAATTGTTTTTCATGTCACTGACTCATTATCAAAGTCATTTTTCAGATCGTGAAGTTGAAAATATCTCATTTTAAATTAATTACAATTTCAGTCTCAGAGAGTGTGTTAGTTGGAAATAAAGGTTATGAGTACACTAATTGTACCACCAATATAAATTTTTATTTAAATGTAAATATTCACACAAAGTCAAAGCTCACAAAAACACACACCATACTTTTATAAAACAAATCCAAAATAATTCTATTACAAAGAAGTTTCATTCTTATTTTTCTGATGCATGTGTTTAGTTATGAGTGTCCTTATTAAAAACATGAGAAGCAAAACAAAAACAAAACAAAACAAAAAAGCATGAGAAACCACCACAAACTCACTATCCAGACCAAGAACTGGAATGTTAACCATGGCTTCCATCTCCCTGCTTCCCCTCATCTCATCCTCTCCTCCCTCCCTAGCAGTGGTTGTCATATTGAATTGTGTTTATCATTCTCTTTATCAGCAGCTTTCTTCCTCATGGTTTTAAGATACATTTGTGTCTGAACAATGCATTACTTAGCTTTATTTAATTTGGAAATTATACAAAGGGTGTTGAGATGTATGTAGTCTTCTGGGAATTGTTTTTTGCGCTTGATGCTGTATTATATCACTAAGATTACTGAGTCTTGTTACATAGAGTCGTAGTTAATTGTTTTTTATTATACACACGCACACACACGTGTGTAATATAAGTAAATTATTTATCCATTCTTCCTACTTGGGCATCTAAATGGTTTCCAATTTTACTGCCGCTCTAACTACGCTATTGTTGTTGCGCAAACACAGGTGACTAATCTTGAGAGCACACCCAACAGGCTTTCCTAAACAGCATTGGGGAATCTTGTGGTGATGGGGGCAGTAGATCTACAAAGTTGTTTGGTGTTGCCACTACCTGTGATGACTAATATGAAACAAGCAGGGGCGTGTTACAATAGGTAGCTCCCATATTAAGGAGTTAAAGATAGTGAATTCTCTGCTCCCCTCAAGAAGAAGGAAAATGGATATGACATTTTATTTTCGCAGTCTGCATTATAAAAGTTAATTATTCAAAATAAATAATAATTTCCATATTCATTTGATTTTGGAGAAAGCATGCAGAAAGGCTGGAGAATGTTATCAATCAGTAGCTCTTAAACTTTATTGCATATTATTTACAAATCACTGGGGGGAGCTATTTTAAAAATTCTGATGCCTAGGTCATTCTACAAACCAATTCTGTCACACTCTCTGGGAGGTAAAGTTCCCTGGGGATTCCAATATACAACCAGACTGTGAACCCCTGCTCTAAGCCATAGGATCTAACCTGTGTGTTAATCTCTCATCCTTAAACTGAGCATGCACAGACTGACTACTTTGAGCCTGGGAGAAGGAAAGAGTGCTCAGAAGACAATATTAAAGAAACATAAGGAAAGAGAAGTAAAAATTTCAAATTCAAAACCATTTTAAAAAACAGCAGTTCACAAACAAAGTAGTTCACCTGAAACAGAAAATCCCAATCACCTTGATTCTTAAGAGGTAAGAAATAACTGCTGTATTTGAAACTTTGCTTGAGTTTCTCTCTCTCCCTCTCTTCAAAGTACATTTTGATGTGTTCTTCCTCCCTCCACCCATCCCAGCATTGGCGGGCAAGCTCTGGGAATAATTAGAAAATGAATGACATCTAGAACTAAGGTTTTTGTATTGAAATCCATTTCCTTTGGTCACTTTCTTGCTGTTCCTCTAGGTCCTTTCCACTAAATGTCACTCACTCTCATCGCATAAAGAACTCTATTTGGAAACTAAGGCAGGATGTTGGCCCTTCCTTCAAGAGAGTTTAATCTATAGCATTTTATTGTCCTCTGTCTACCAAGTAAGCATTTGTCAAGCAGGTGCTGTGTGCTGTGTGCTCAGCAAGGTAGTGAGGCTGAGTAAATGAACAAGGCATAGTCCACAATCTGGTGGGGAAAACAGATTTCCAAGCAAGTAACATCTCTCAAAATTAATGAACAAATCTAATTTTCGAAATAACCATATATTTAGGTGTTTTAAAACATAGAAAGTGTAAAAGTAAAAAGTCTACCTTCTACCATTGTCCAGTTCACAAACACCTTCCAGTATAAGCAGTGTTATTAGTTTCTTGTGTGTTTCCAGAGATTTTAGCATATATGCAAATATAAATATGAACATATGTTTATCACTTTTCCCTTCTTTCACACTGCAGTCTTTCCATAGAAATATGTGAAGACTTTCTTCATTATTTTACAAAGGTACATAGTTTTACTGTATTAGTATCCCATAATCTGTTTCACCAACTCATAGAGACAGATATTCAAATTTTTTCTCCAATATTTTTCTATAACAAATAATGTTACAATGAAGAGCTTTGTACATATGCCATTTCATCATCTCATCCATGTAAAATCTAAGATAAATTCTTAGCTGTGGGATTGTTTAGTCAATGAACTTGTACTTTCTTTAAAAATTTATAATTATCCTGTCATGAGATTTTTAAAGTATTTATTTATTTAATATTTATGCCCAACATGGGGATTGAACCCCTGACCCCGAGACCAAGAGTCATACACTCTTCTATCTGAGCCAGCCAGGTACCCCTGAACTGAATTTCGATCGAATCACCCACAATACACGGAGGTACTTGTGTCTTCACTCCAGTGCCAGCACACAACGTTCATTGAAATTTGAATTTTTGCTGATATGATGGGTAGTGACTTTTGCTGATATGGTGTGATGTTAATTTGCAACCCCTATTATGAGCGAGACTAAACATCTCTTTATAGCCCCGGTTTTATATAAGTGGGGGTGAAAGTTGCACTTAAATTAAGTAGAATAGAAACAATTTATTATCTCTGTCCCTGCAGTGGGGACACTCACCTTAAGCACAATCCTCAGCGGTTTGCAATGGATTCTTTTTCAAAATGCCTTACCGAGTCATGGTGAAAGATGACGAGGACATAGCTTTTTTGTTTTTGTTTTTGTTTTTTTCTTTTCTATCAGATTCATTCTACTTGATCTTTCAAAATTCACCATGGCCTCAACTTCTGGATTGCTACCAATGTTTTCTATGAGTTTGATCTTCATTCAGCTTATTTGAATTCATGCTTGTCACCATTCAGATGTTTTGGTGCCGTTCTTGCTATTTCCTTTTTTCATGTGATTTTTCTCAAGTTCTCCTATATTATTACATGCTTGATTCTTAAGCATATAACTACAAGAAAATTCTAACTTGTGAAGCATTTTAGGGTTTACAAAGTGGTTTTAGGTATGTGATCTCATTTAAGGCACTCAACAGCTGTCATTTAGTCTTGAGAAATTGCCTCCATTTTAACGCAGAGAAACAAAGTTATTTGCTGTCAGCCTTACAGCTAGCCTCTCCTGGGTCATGGTGGGATCCATATGCAAGAACTCGAAGTCCAAATCCAGTACATTTTTTAACTAGGCTTGACGTAGTTGACTGTGACAAAATAATCTTTGGTTCTCCTTTGCCTCCGTGTCTGTCTCCTGCATCCACAGAGAGGTCATTAGCAGCCTGGTGAGCAAAGGCACTAACAGGATCTCGTCCCCCTGATTTCCCTCCCCAGACTTCACTTGCATTGACTTTTCTCTGGGTCCAGCTGTCAGAACACACATTCTAGTCGGAGTGACTTAAGAGACTTACTTCATAGGCAAGTCAGTGCGCAGTTGATTAGGAATTTCTTCCAGCTTCCTCCTGACCTGGTCTTGTTACAAGGTTTGTCACTACAATCAGAAGGACTGAATCACCTACGTTGTCAATTGGGATATTTGTTCTTTGGTCTAAAGTAAATTAACACAGCCCTGAAAGAAACCTTTTATCCCATTGGTATCCATCATCACCATTCTTTGAAGTGTTTTTGAAAGGAGCAATTGAACCAGAACATTTTATGAAATTGTCAGTATGAGTCCTTGGAGGGCCAGACCTAAACAACAATGTGAAGAGAGCAAGCACACATTATTTTCCTCTGCTTCAGAGCCTTTCATCTTCAGCACAGCAAGCTGTGTGTGGTTTCCTTCTTTGTACAAGGGCACTTCTGTTTTATTTTGGTCTGAGCCTCCATGGCATCAACTGACAATTTCATAAAAGATTCTGATCCAATTGAATTAAATGGTGAGTTTCATGATGTGCACAAGGTGTGACCTGACTCCCATTATGATTATGATTAGGCTTCATAACTTTCTTATCTGGTAATATTAGTGATTTGCTATGAGTCTCTTGGCCACATCCCTGTGGACGTTTGAGAAACAAATCCAACTGAGCCGTGAGTCCTGCCTTATAATAAGTAAGCTGCCTTGTGGAAAGCCAAGAAAAGAAAACACTTTAGGGGTAAGAGGCTGACCTTCGCTTCAACGGGCATAGGTGGGTGGTGATAAAGACACAGAAATGATTTTGGAGGAAGCTTACAAACAAAGCACAGTTATAGATACTTAGCTGGAAAATGCTATTAAATTCAATGCTTCCCAAAGGATTAATGCTCTTTTCTTTAATACCAAATTCCATTCCTATCACGTTCAACTTTAGTTTCTGTTTTTCACCTTCTCCTCCACAACAATTATTTACTTTTTCCCCCGCCTCTACCTCCTTTCAGTTACGTATCTCCAGAACTGAGCGAACATCTAATAAATATTAGTCGAGTTCATAACTGAATGGACCCAAGGCTGATACACTTGGACCTGGCCCTGGTCCCCTCTCCATCACCTTCAGAGTGTCTTCTCTTCTCCTACACTTTCTACCTTTCTGTTTCTGCTATTTTGGTTCTTCCCTTTCAATGTTTAAAATTACTCATGTGTCTCTCTCTCACCTTGGAAACAAAAGTAAGAAGAGGTTTTGTCCATCTAATACCCCTTGCAACTCTCACTCTATCATTCTATGCTCTTTCTAGTCTAAAGTCGTGAAATGCCTATCTATACTCACTGCCTTGCTTTCCTTGCTTTTTTCCTTCATTTTCCAACTTCTGACCCTTTTGGTGTCCCAAGGAACTGTAGGCCCCTTCCAGATGTTTATTAACTTTTTTCCTTTGGTAGCATTAACATTGTTAGTACTCATTCCTTCTCGAAACACCTTTTTCATTGGCATCCCCACTTAGTGTTTTCCTGCTTGTTCTTTTTCCCCTTCTTATCTGTTTCCTTTGAAAGGTCCTCTCCTTTGCCTGTTTCTTAGACATTGGCGCCCTCAAATATTGGTGTCCTTAAGAGCACTCCACCTCCTCCCCCCAGGTAGTTTCTCTTACTCTCCCGGCTTCCATGATCTCCCCTTCCGAGTTCTCCCAGACAGACTTACTTACAGAGACCAATAGAAGTGCTACACGGATCTGCACCCGGGCGCCTCTCAGCACTTCACCCAGAAAATGCTCAGACTTTCTTCATCTATTCCAGAATTTTACTTCTTTTCCTATTTCCCAGTTTCCATGAACAGTGCCCTCATCCTTCTGGTGTTCTAGTCGCTACTAGAAAAGCAAGAAGCACCCATAACTTCTACTTAGTCCTTACCCCTCTAGCGAATCACAAGGTGCTTCCATTGAAACATTTAAAATATTTTTTCTTCTAGTCTCTGCTGGCTCTGCCCAGGTACAGTCCACCCCCCTCTGCACATTTGTTACTAAGACTTTCTTCCAAGTGGTCTGTCCAAACTTCATCTTGCAGGCCTGCAGTCTGTTTCCATACATGGCCAGATTGATATTTCCAGAATGCAGATTTGGCAACATCCCTCTCTACTTAAAGCCCTACATTTCCCATTTTATTAAAGCAATCATGTCAGCATGTCAAACTGGATCCTACAGAACGCTCACATACCGCTGCTCGTTTCTTGTGTTCTCCTTCGCATGCTCATCCTCAGGTCCTAGCCTAGCTGTTACTTCCTCCAGAAATCTTCCTTGACCACCAGAGACTGAAAGAGTCCTTTTGTGTTTTTACCACAGCATGTGAATATCTCATTTTTTTAGTGAATTGTAATTAGTTTTTTTTCCCTCATAAGTCTTCTCCTCAAGTAATAAGTTTCTTGAAGGCACAAGTCACTTTTATCCTCCTTGTCATTATGTCCCAAGGATATTTCCTGGCATATACTAGATACTCACTTAATATTTATAAGACAAAAATGATGAGTCTGCCTAAATTACTTGACATAGTTCCTACTCTTCAGTAAAAGTTTGGGATAGAATGATATATATAAAATGATCAAGGTAGTCCTTCAATAAACATTATTTCTTTTCCCTCTTTTATTTGGTTCCTAAGAAATATTTACTTAAATCTGTGGAGTGGATTAATTTAGTCTTACAATGATTTCAGCTTTTATACTAAAACTTATTGTCATTTAGAGCCAATGGAAGTATAGAAGCAATTGTCTTATCTACAGTTCAATGCCCTGTGAAAGTACTGCAATCATATTTCTAAAATAAATTGAAGTCTATTGAGAATGAACAGAATGTACTAGCCATAGGGTAGCTGTTCCATAGAGTGACACTCGGATTGGTTCTTGAATTTCCCAGTTGGAAATTCAATCAATTATCAGATGACTTCACAAAAGAGAATAATAAGGATTCCTATTAGCAATGATAAAAATATCTCATGGATGGATGCATCTATGCTATTTACTAAACACATGAATGCACATGTAGATTCCATTCAATTAGTACTTACAGAGAAGCAGAGAGCCAGGGTCAGATAATGTAGCTATATAAACCATAGCAAAGCATATAGAAAAATGCTGTTCAAGTAATACTTCTGTTCTTTTTCCCTCCTTTCACATTTTGAAATTGGTGATGAAAAATATGCATGTCTTACCAAAAAGGATAACATTTAGATAAGCCTTGAGTACCATGCTTGACCCTCACAACAATCCTAAAAGGGCTGAACAGATACTATTTTCACTTCCAATATGAGGACACTGAGGCAAAGTCTATGTATTTGTCTGTTTAGTTATTCATCACCTATTGGACATGTCCTATGTCCTGAATACCTTGACAGGCATTGAGATGTGAAAACAAAAAAGATTACCACCTGCTCAATCACTTACACTTTTAAGATTTGTTACCTCCTTCCCTCACCCTCACGTATCTCTGTCCCCATTCTCTGGTTGTTTAGTTTATGCTCTAGAGCTCTGTGTACCTGGAGTGGGACTAGAGGATGGAGGGAAAGGGAGAAGGAGAGGGGGACAGGGAGAGCAAGAGGGAGGAAAAAGAAGAGGAAGAATGGGGATGAAAATGTGCAACTCTCGGAAACAATGAGTAGCCTTGGGTCACTCCCTGATTTTTCCCTTTCCAGTTCTCATCTCATACTTCCAGCCACATCTCCCTCGTTTCGTGTCTTGAAATGCCACAGTATTCTATGCAGCCTTAGAAACCACCCTCCCTCCACACTTTCTAGGCCGAATATGGTTAATTGGTGCTCCGCTTTGATGTGTTCCTCTTTGGATGTGCCTTGTTGAATCTGAGTCTGGAAAGCCAAATTCTACATTTGTGGACTCTTGCACTAGTTCTAGATACCAATTAGATACACTTATGCAAGATTTGGAACCTGGTAATGAGGTGAATGCTAGCATGCTTCCACTGTTTCTGCTGGCAAACAAGATCTAGGGATGAAGGTTGAGAAGCTGCGTGATGTGGATTTTTGATCCCTGCACCAAATCTATGGCTTTAATTTTTGCACTCGATTGTTCCACTGGTGGTCTCCTTATTACAGCTCCTCTAACACTTCTTATGATTTTAGTGGCATTTAATTTCTGTATTAAATTCCTTTCTGTTTAAAATACCTATAGAGGTTCTTGTTTTCTCTATACAGAACTGCGGAAAATACACAAAATTTTTCTCAAATTAATTTGAAGAATATCTGGTTTTCCAAACAAATCTGTCCTTCCTGAGACAGGGAAGATATTAAGAAAATATCATGAAAACAGAGAAAGTCTTACAGAATGTACAGTCTAGTGACTTGCTTTGTTTCATGCAGCTTTTAATGAGGAAGTCTGGGTTTGAGTCCAGATCCTTTGACCCTGTATTCAGAGTATTTTACTTCTATTACCTATCATTTTTCCAAAGCTGTTAGAATATTACTTCAGTGCCTGGCAAAAAGTAGAAAATCAGCATATGTTTTTCCATTTGAATCGAATTTTCAACATCTCACAGGATATATTTTAAACATAAACATAGGAATCGCTATGTGAAAACCATTTCATTCTTTTTGGAAACAAGTAAAGAAAACCCTCTATATTTAGAAAAGCAGTAGAAATGAGAAAAGAGTTAAAAGGTAAGACTTTCAATATTAGAAAGTAGGTAATTGGGGCGCCTAGGTGGCTCAGTGCATTAAGCCGCTGCCTTCGGCTCAGGTCATGATCTCAGGGTCCTGGGATCGAGCCCCGCATCGGGCTCTCTGCTCCGCAGGGAGCCTGCTTCCTCCTCTCTCTCTGCCTGCCTCTCTGCCTACTTGTGATATCTCTCTCTGTCAAATAAATAAATAAAATCTTAAAAAAAAAGAAAGTAGGGGGGCGCCTGGGTGGCTCAGTGGGTTAAGCCTCTGCCTTCAGCTCAGGTCATGATCTCAGGGTCCTGGGATCGAGCCCCGTATCGGGCTCTCTGCTTGGCAGGGAGCCTGCTTCCTCCCCTCTCTGGCTGCTGCTCTGCCTACTTGTAATCTCTCTCTCTCTCTCTCTCTCTCTCTGTAAAAAAAAAAAAAAAAAAAAAAAAAAAAAAAAAGAAAGTAGGTAATTTTTCCTATTACAGTAAAAAATACATTTTGATTATAAAATAAAAAATTCTACTTTCAAAGATTTAAAATTCATGGACATGTCATTTATGAAAATTACTTTTGAGTTTTAGTTTTTATTTAAATTCTTTCTTATACCAGAGTGAGTTGAATTATTCAGCAAAACTTCCATTATTTCAGAGCAATGTTGCTTAACAGCTAACATGGACCCAGTGAATGTTGTCTAAGGTCATTGGAATGATGATCGACCTGATAGAATTATGTAGAATTGCTTTATGTACCTATTTATCTTATAGAATTTCAATTATATCTTGTTGATATTTTATGCAATCTGAAAGCCCTAAATATAAGATCTATGATAAATTTATACAACACTTACATATGTGAATTATAGATAATTTATGTAAATTACTGTCAAAAATAATAAGTGATACGACATAGGTATGAACAAATAATTGGATAAAAAATGACTTATTCTACCCACGAGAGATGAGCAAATCATCGTGTTTCAAAAATAAGCAAGAGTATACCAGATCTGGGGAGTGGGAACAAGTAAGGTTGAAGTTCAATGTAACAGAACAGCGCTGAGTAACAGGAAATTACTGTATACTTAAAAAGTGTAACACATAAGAGGAAGGTTATGTTTGTGTCACTGTAAAGTAAGTTACCAGGTGTAAAACAGACTGAGGCCGAGTCAAGAGGGTTTAGAGGGTATGGTTGTATTCTCTGAGTCATGGGTGGCCACTGAGACATTAACAGGGGACTGTCACATGCATATTTATGCTCAGAGGTAAATCTGGTGGCAGTGTTAAAGATACACAAAGAGTTTAAAAAGGAGGTCTGTGCCAAGAGTCTGGCTAATGTTAATGACAATAATGGTTCTGGAAGGGAGGGGCTGAATCTAAGAGAAATTTTGAAACAGAATAGGCCAGCTTTTATGAATAAGTGTGTGTGTGTGTGTGTGTATCTAGTGTGTTAGGATGTCTGAATGAGAATTAAGTCTGTGTCCTGGTTTCTGGCTTGGAAGACCAAGTGATGGTGACACCATAAATATGAGAAAGAATATAGGAGAAGAACCTTAGTTTCTGGAAATGATGACAGATTCATTTTGGACAAGTTAGATTTGAGATGACTGTAGAATATCAGGTTGGACCAGTAAGAAATTTATTATTACTATATATAATTGGAGGCTGGTTTCCAGATTATAGGAGAAGCTAGAAATTTGTTTTTCATCGATGGAAAAACACTGAAGAAGTTGATGAGCTCACCAGATTAAAATAATTTCATTCAGAACACAAAGACATTTCATAACAGGGATACTCAAATGGGTAAGATCATAAAGATTATTATATTTTTACACCCTTATTTTCCATCCTATTGAATTACACAGAAAAAAAACCCCAGAAAATCTTTACTTCAATTAGGTAAGAGTTGTTTTTGTCCTTCTATCTTTAAGATGTTTACAGGTGTGTGTGTGTGTGTGTGTGTGCATGTACATGTTCACTGCTATACCACAATTATATTGATTTTGATATCATTAACATCAATTTGAAAACAAAACAAAATATCTAAATCCATCTAAATCCACCAAATAATCCTCATTCATTATAGAGTTAAATATTATTTGAATTCATTGTTTGACTAGAGCTTCATAATATAATAATGTCTGTGCCACAAAACCTTTAAACTCTATAGCTTTGTGATATTTGCCATCACTTAATAGATTCATGTTTGCAAGTTTAGTTCAGAAAAGAAATGGTTATTCTTTCCTAGGTATGTTATAATAGCAATTTGAATACCGAGATAAGATGATTACCAGTGAGTGAGTGGTATGTCTGCCTTTGACTGCACTGGGTAGACTGTTATCAATAATCTAGCCAGGTGTAGTGACAGAATATAACAATCCATCTGTATGGCTGAGATGCTGGGTTGACAATGAGATAAGATGAAAGCTAGCATATTAAGCAGTGTGATCAGCTCTAGCTATGTGCCTTACCAGCTATATTCCTTACCAAAATAATGGCAACCAGGCTTGTATTCCCACCTCTACTCCCAAGAGTTGGCAAAAGATATGCATACCCATCTCTGAGAAATAACTATCCCAGCACTCCCAAAACACCCCACATTCTTACATCTAGGGTCCTCTAATAAAAAATTCAGTAATTAGGGGCACCCAGGTGGCTCAGTTGGTTAAGCTTCTGCTTGCAGCTTAAGTCCTGATCCCACAGTCCTGGGATCAAGCCCTGCCCCAGTGGGGAGTCTGCTTCTTCCTTTCCCTCTGCCCCTCCCTCTTGCTCATACTCTCTCTCCCTCTTTCTCAACTCTATCAAATAAATAAGTAAAATCTTTTTTAAAAGTTCAGTCATTATTCAACCCACCTAGAGTGAAACCTATTTGTTAAAAAGCTGTATTCATACAAACATACTTTTTAACTAGCTTTTCAGGATGTCATCACTCAGAATGAAGAGGCAGCCAAAGATCACCTGATATTTGAAGAAAGACTTTGACAATAAAAATGATACACTAAAAAACAATAAAGGAAAAATCATTTTAAAATGTAGGAAACACAAAATTTCAAAGGAACTAAAAATCAATATACTTAGAAAGATGGGAGAAGGTGTTGTAATAATTACACAACAAAACATTTAATTACAAATTTCCAGACCTCTGGTCATAAAAGTCCTAAAACTTTTTTCAAAGAAAGTAAGTCACATACAAAGGATTAAGAATAAGAATGGTATCAGACTTCTCATATACATCAGAAGTTACAAATCAATAGCTTCAATTATGAGTGAAAATTATTGGCAATCTAGAATTCTGTCCCAAGTCAAACTATTAAGCTAGTATGGTGATAGAATAAAGATATTTTCAGAAAAACACCATCTCAATATCTGTTTCATGCAATTTTCTGAGAAGACTTCTGAAGGATGTGCTTCATCAAAATAAGGGAGGAAAGAGAAAAAGAAGCAATATACAGGATACAAGAGAAGAGAAAGTCAAAGGGATTTCTCAAGATGAAAATTATTTATGCCTGGTGAGCAAGTAATGAAGATTAGACCAAAAAGATGGAGTTTCAGTGTGGATTCTCCCTGGAAAAGAAATATGAACCAATAAATTGTCTAATAGTTTTCACTGTGTGGAAATACTGTGTGCAGAGTACACAGTACTCTGAATAAAGTTATTATATGGTGTGGAAAAATAGCTATAAACTTTTCTATAAAGATAACAAAGAAAATACAAAAGTGAGGCAATATTAACTCTAGGAACAATAAAACGTTGTTTAAGTAAGAAAATAAAATCAAAATATTCTACTTGGCATGAGAGTGAACAATTGCCATATAGCCACAATAAGAAAAAGCACAGAATAGGAATTTTTGAAGCTTTGTTATAAAAATGTCAAACAGACACAAAGTTAGAAAGAATGGTATAATAAATCTCTGTGTATATTTTAACCAATTTCAACAATTATCAATCCTTTGAAAATTATCAACTCTTTACAAAATAATAATATTCCCATCATTCTATCCCCTAAGTAAACAATAATCTCTTAATGTCATTAGCTACCCATCCAATATACACATTCTCTTTTTTTCCTATAGAACTTTTTCTTTTTTAATAACATTTTTGTGTAGATCAGGACCCAAATGATCATTCTTTGCAACTTAGATTTCCCCTCTTGTCTTCTCTCTTCCTTTCTTTGTTTTTGTTTTCCTTTCCTTGCAATTTTTAAAAAAATAAAAAACAGATTTTTTTTCTGTAGTGTTATTCAGTTTAAATGGTGTTAACTGCATCCCATGGCATTTTTGAAGATACATGAAATATATAAAACATGTTTAAGTCTGTGCATTCATAATGACCCCTCATGCAGATACATTACCTGTGAGATAACCTCAGTATAAAAAAGTCCGACCTGAATCTGATTAAGCCCTAAAAATCTATTTGTAAATATATAGACTAACATAAGTTATGTAAGGAAAGAAGGACTAGATTTTAATTTACCAAGCATTATTATAAAACCATATATGGAGAATAGAGGGGGATCATAGAAAGGTCTAAATCCTTTAGATAGTGGTAAATAACACCATGCCATGCAAACTGGGATACATATATTATTTAGAGGTATGGAGATACATATTAACCACTAAAACAGTTGAGGGTGTTGGCCCTGGTGACTAGGTACAGCAGGGAGAGGTCAAAGGTCAGAGTAGCATGGCTTTTGGTTTGAGGTTTTTTTGTTTTTTTTTTTAAGCATTATTTGATAATTTGAACTGCATGCTACTTTGATGAAATAATTTTAAAGTTAAAGAAATAAAGAACAAAAAGGTAGAAACATCTAAATTGAGTGTCTTCTCCCAAAATTGTGTCCCTCCTTCCAACACAGTCAACAGATATCGCTCACCATCTATCCTGTATACATTTTATGTATGTTGCTGTTGTTGTTTACTAGAAATTTTCTTTTTGTTTTCTAATGTTTCTACTTTTGCATGCAAGGTTTACCTAATTAGGTCACTCCGTCACCTCGCAGCCCCTTCCTTCTCAACATTGTCTGGGCTTGAACAGTGAATTTTAGAGTCATGCTATAAGCAATAAACAACTTTTTTTTTTTCTTCTTGGACCTGTATCAAACCGCTTCAGCCCCTCAGACATTCCAGAACGGAATTGGAAATAAGCTCTTAACCATCAGTTATTGGAGAGGTTCACAGGTTATTGGAGAGAAGAGGGATCCTTCTTAACTTTTAGCTCAGTACTTCACCTCAAACTGATTAGCTTGGAGGTAGAGGGAGTGGGTGGAGATTAAACAAAGGTCATAGTTCGTATTTTACCTCCTGGGCTAGCAGAAAAGAAAGTGGTCATAAAGATATAAACTTTATTTTTAATATCATTTCCAATTACATTCTCATGAGAGTTCTTTTCCAGAATTAGCAGAGATCCTTGGAAATCAAGTTACTACTTTACATTGATTCCTTCTCAATTGACTTGTGAGGCCCAAAATCACAGCAAACCCTCCTCTGCAGAAAGCCAAAATGACTACACAATTTAGTGTCAGAGCAATTCCTAACTCCTTTTGATTTTCGCATAGAGATTCCCTCTTTTTCATGCTGAGCTATTTAAACAGACAGAACGGTCCCTTTTATTTACATTAAATATGTATGAAGGATCTTCTGAAACTTGGGAAGCTGTAAAAAAAAAATTAAACTTATTGTTTATGATTTCTTCCAAACATGTGTAATAGACTCAGGGAGGAAAGGCTGCCCTCATGGTCGTACTTTCCCAGATCTCCACGAAAGGTTCATGGAGATTTCAGGGCGATCTGTGTATTGGGAAAGGTGTTAAAGATTAGACAATATTTTAATCATTTACTATTACTAATTTTGTATTATTTGTATCAATTTCATACATTTGCCATCTTAAAAAAGTTGGTAGAAAAAGAAGTCTATTCTCCAAAACAGGGAAAGAGAAAATATGCAAGTTAGTCCTAGAAGATGTCTTAAGCTGATGAGGTAAATCAGTGGACGTTTGATGAAGAGCAGGATTTTTAGCAGACTGTGCCTCTAAGAAAATTATTATGATCACATAGCCAATAAAAAATGGTAATGGATGGAATGTTTTCAGTTGAAAATCTCCCTCTCTTTCTCTATGGTCATTAGGTACGTTTCAAGTGCATTTTTATATATGTGGTTCCTGTTTATCTGTCATTTAAGAACTTGAGCTATGACTGTCATACAAACTAAATGGGAATTTTATTTTTGTAAATTTTATTGTGTTGGCAATCTTTTATTTTCAAAGTTCAAAAATGTTCTTGTTTTGTTTGAAAGGCATTTACAGAACTTCTATGCTTCTCTGAAAATGTAACCCTGTTCCTGTCACTTGGCTTAATGTCCCACACATGTTTTCTCACTTAAACTTTGCCTCATTTGGCTGTGGGTTTCTTTCTTTCTTTCTTTTAATGTAGCCTTTGAAACCATTTCTAATGGAAAAATGCAGCTGTGAGCAAGATTTCCTAAAATGTACATGGAATTAATTTTCCAGGCATTTCATGCAAGGACCCTGATGTATCTGAAGGAGAGATTTTTGCCAAAAGGAGTTTTAATGTAACTAAATGAAGGAGGGAAACAGCCAGAAAAGAGGTTAAAGAGGCAAGCGAAGCCCGAATACAGAAAGGAGAGGAGAAAATGCACAGAGAAAAAGAGAAGAGGAGGAAGGAACAGAAAAGAATGTGAATGGTGGAGGGAGGGAAGAAAAGCTAACACCTTCTATGGGAGGGAAGAAAGAGTAAGGAGAGCAGAAGACAGCAGGGTTCTGGTGGGGGGGGGACCATGCTACAGGAGAGAAACCTTATCTCCCCGTTTCCATTAAAGCATTTGCTTTAACTAATCAGTGTCTCCACTGTCACCAAAAGCATTATTTTTCATCAGATCAGTGATTTTTGCAGTCTCTGAATTTAAACAAAGTAATTTCAGCTAAAAGACACGTTATTTAAAAATAACAGTATTTTAAGTATCACTGTTGAGAATTTATCTTTTTTTTTTTTTTCCCACAAACAAGCCCTCCTGGCCACATATTGTGTTTTTATTGACACTATAAGGTTAAAACCTGAGCCAACAATGTTTGAGTTTACTAATGCGCAGCTGGTGAGCTTTTCATGCCCAGGGGATTGTAAAAATATAGAATCTTGTGGCTGACTTGAGACCATAAACATGAAGACTTTATTTTGTCAATTCTTTCTGTCTCAGTTTTTTTGCCTCTTATTTACTCTAAGCTCTCAAGATAAATGACAAAAATCCAAAAGTCACAGAAGAAACAAAATGTATTTTTAATATGCATTAAAAGGGTTCAGTGATGTATTTTCCAGCATTGCTCCCAGGGAGAACATAAACTTCAAATGTATGTGTAGCATATTTTCCATAACATAAAATATTTAATGTATTAATATAATACAAAGAAATTAATAATTTGTAACTATGTGGGACTACAGGGTTCATTTATACAAGTTTACGACCACTTTACATATACTCTGCTAATAGAAATGGTGTTACAATTGACCAAATTAGCACAATTCCTTGGATGCAGTCTGAGCAAAGAAACTACCTTATGTGAATGAATATGACATAATGGCTCCATGAAGCATTATTTCAATATTGAAGGATTGTTCATATGGAACAGAGAATGAAGTGAGCAGTGTGACATGACCTGTTTAATGTTAGGCAAGCATAGAATATTAGATTTCCCAAATACCCCCAAGTTATTTTTTTTAAAAAAGTGTCATAAAATCCTGAAGAAGAAAAGATGAGGAAAAAAAAGTCTAAAATTCAACTAAAATCCAGCAGAATATTAATGTCAAATGTAAAACAATGACTCTATTATCTATGCACTGCAGTTGAAATATATCTTTAATAATCCCAATTGAATTGAATAACCGTAAAATGTAATAATCTGCCACTTTGAAAAAAGTGCAGAGATTCTGAAATTAGTTTGATGACTTCATATAAAATAACTAGGCTGGAAACAACATTTCCTCTTTTTCCTCCCGTCGGTTACCATATTCTTCTCAAAACTTGACACTGAGTTATTTCTTTGTGGGGTCAGTGTATGTGTGTGTGTTTGACTAGTGTTTGGTTTGGTTGTTTGTTTAAGCTTTTCTATGACAAGCTAATTAATATAATCTTATCAAAAGGTGTGAAATATTTGTGGCATGACTGAACCTATTAAAGAGCTGTATCTAATGGTATAGGAAGAATTTGTACTATCACCTTTGAGAACATGGATGCACGAAATACTCTGCAAGGTCCTTTTCAAATGTGTTTACTTGGTGGAGATGGTGAGTGTAAGGGCCACTATGGTGTTTATGGCCCTTGGAATCATAGAACTGATTGTCGGATGCTCCGGATATCTTGAGATAATGTGAGCTAATGGAAAGAACTCTCTCTTTTTTTTTTTCCTAAAGTCTTATCGTAAACTACAATTTACAGCTTTGTATCTTGACTACATTCACTCTTTTTTTTTAAAGATTTTATTTATTTATTTGACAGAGAGAGATCACAAGTAGGCAGAGAGGCAGGCAGAGAGAGAAAGGGAGAAGCAGACTTCCTGCTGAGCAGAGATCCCGATGTGGGGCTCGATCCCAGGACCCTGAGATCATGACCTGAGCCGAAGGCAGAGGCTTAACCCACTGAGCCACCCAGGTGCCCCGGAAAAAACTCTCAATTGAAAGACAGAACACAGGCTTTTATTCTTCCTCTGCTATGTTGGTTAATTAGTTTTCTTAGGAAAAGCAAGAATAGAAATTGTTTCCCCTTGAAAATAGTGGACAGATTAAGGAAAAAGAAAATACGAAGAGCATTGCTTTTATTAGAACTATATTTAATTTTTACCGGCTCATGGCAACACTGATGATAGCAAAATGCATCTTCTAATTGCAAAAGAAAATATCTTCTATTAAATCAATATTTGAGTGCCTCTAACAATGGGATCACCAAAGAATTTCTTAGTGCTGATCGCATGATATTGCAGCAATTTCATTCATTAATTCATCCAGTTATTAATTCTTTTTATAATTTAACTTCAAGTCCTACAGCAGCCTACAGGATTGCACATGGTCTGTCCCCTCCTGCCTCTCTGACCTCCTCTCTCCATTGCTTGTTTTGATCCTGGCCCATGAGGGTACTCGCTGTGGCTGTCGTGTTTGGGGCACACTTCTGACTTACTTCCTTTGCCCTAACTCTTCTTTCTTCCTGGGATTCTCCTCCAAATATCTACTAGACTCACTTTCTCGCCTTCTCCAGGTCCTTGCTCAGATGTCACCTTCTCCAGGGGGCCTCTTCTGGTCCCTGATATAATAACACAGCTGACTGTCCTCCCTCATTATGTGTATTGTTTATTGCTTATTGTCTCCCCTTCCCTTTTCCTGTATGTAAACTGCAGAGAAACAGGGACTTTGTCTGGAGCAATGTCTGGCCCATAGAAAGCATTTAAATATTTGTGGGATGAGTGAGTCAACAAATGGGTATCATGTGTCTACTCTGTCTTAGGCTTTGTGCTTAGCACTGAGAAGAAAATGACTGAGAAGAACATGACACAATCTCTAACCCACAAGAAGTGGTATAATTCCCAGGACACTCGACACAGATTCTGATTCAGGAGATGAGGGGGACAGCCTAGACATTTGCAATTCTGCCAGATACATGAGCGTTTTCAGATATACTCTATTCTTACTGTGTCCTCCTGGCAGGCAATGAAGTTGTCTTGTCATTGTATCTTAGACACCTAATACAATGTCTGAAACATGCTGGGTGTTGAAGAACTCTCCCTCCATGGTGAAAGGAACATTATGATAAATAAGATGTATTTCTGCCTTCCAGAAACTCATAACATTGATGAAATTTTTACCTGGCAGTTGCTTATTTTTTTTTTTTCCAAAATCACTTCTTAACATGATGAGAAATGAATGCCCTACACACAGAACGGTTAAATGATAAAACAAGGAAGGTGTGAATATGGAAATTCAGGGGCGAGAACATAGCTCGGGCACATTCCACTAAGATTTCCGGCGCTCTGATCTTAAAAGCCATAGTTTAAAGTTAAGATCAATGTTATCTTTAGATACTATTTAAGAAGTCAATAAATGCAGTGCTTAGTACATGTGGGAGAAATGACTTTTTTGATAACATTTCACTTTCATGAGGGGACTGGGGCAGTGTTGACTATGCTGTAGACACGGGATCACTTGGACAGGCTGTTCTTATCAGACTCACAATAGACATATATGTCAGTACCAGATTCACATCTCTCCCAGGCGAATGTACAGGCAAGAAATGCTTGAATTTTCATCAGATGAGAGCTCAAATTTCCCCTTTATCATTTGACACCTGGGCCGGGAATCGTGTCGATGTGCTTTAAAGGCACTTGGACTATGTAGTTCAGAAAGGGAAAGTTTTCATGCACCACAGTTAAATTTTACTATAACACAACTTGTCATAGCATAGGCTTCAGAACAAAGCCTAGCATTAATGGAAAAGCCTTATTACATAGCAAAGATTCATTTATCATATGGCTGATGAACATAATATGCTGCCCAAAGACCAAGATCACACAAAAATTGCCTTCTAAGCTAGATTCGGAGACACACAGCCATTCTCAGACAAAAGTTAAGATAGGTAGCGCTTACTTTTGATGGACTCAGGTCTCCCTTCTATTCATTCATTTCTTACTTCAGACATCCAGGACTCTCCTTGTTCACTTGCTCGCTCTCTCTTTTCTCTAAGAAATTTTCTGGAAAGAGATTTGTATCAATAAATTATAACTCAGTTGAATTTGTGAATAGGTTGCTTATCTCAAGCATAACTCATCCCAAGTGTATTTGCCTTATAGGATGTCTCCTTAATTGTGCAGTCGGAATATATTTCCCAAGTCAAATGCATTTCAACATCTGGGATTTAGAACGATGCAGGTTTTAAAGAGTATGGAGGAATGAATTATTGAATATCTACTGTGTCCCAGGCCCCATGCTAGATATTTGGTATTCATTATTCGATTTAGTCATGATGAAGAATCCTATCAGATAGGTAATATTAAGCCCTTTTTACAGATGAGAAAACTAAGACTTAATGAGGTTAATTTAATTGCCCAAGTTTATGGGACTCAACCCAATTCTTTCTGACTTCAGAAATTCACAAGTTCCTGTCTTTCTATATCCCACGCAGTCACAGGGACATAAAGATATGGGCAGCATATTCTGATGGAAACTGGGAAGGAAAGCAAGAATAAGGAGGAAAAAGGAAATAGTATAATGCATCACTTATCTATGAGCAACTACAACTCAAGTTATGAGGTCAAAATTATTAGATCATTTGGAAATACTATTCTTGATGTAGTTGTTAAAGAGCATCTGGAATTAAAGGTGGAAAAATGAAAATTTACCATGTTTTAATTTCCTACTCCCAGTCTGGCACTTTTTGAATCCATCTCCAATCCTGATAAAAAGGGTTGTATCATTATCTTTATTTTGTCTTTTCAACTCACTGATTCCTTCTTCAACCATATCCACCTTACTCAATTCCATATGTTGTAGACTCGGTTTCATCTATTATATTTGAGATAACTAATATTTCCCACTTGTTCCTTTTTATCCTCTCTTTTTTCATATGACTAATACCTGCACTTATCTCCATCAATACATTTATTTTGATGATTTTAAAGTTTTGGTTGGTTTGTTCTAATGCTTGTGTTTCAGATGGCATATATTGTTGAAGTGTTGGATTTCTTTTAGGTAATTTTATTCTTTAAGTGCTGTGTTATTTCGGCCTGTGAATGCATGTACTTGATGCTGTCAGCTAGTCTGATAGGTTGGGTATATTTTGAAAAAGTCAACAGGCAGGGCAAAGTACAAGTTCCAGGGTGAGAACCTCAATCAGTGCTGGTAACTCCTACTTACTAGGGAGTTTTTTTAAGAAAAATATTTTGATTAAGGCAAAGTCTACCATGACACAAATATTAGAAGGCCTAAAATTAAAAAATAATTAAAACAAAATAATGTAAATAATGTAAATGCTGATGAAGATGTAGAGGCTTGAAATTGTCACATGTTCCTTGAGGGAACACAAATGGTAGAGCCCCTTCGGAAGTTGGCTTGGCAATTTCTTATTGAGTTAAAAGTAAACATAAAATTTGACCCAGCAATTCCCCTTTTAGTAACTCACCCAAGAGAATTGAAAAATTATTTGACACAAATGCATATATGCAAATATTTATAGCAGCTTAGTTCATAATTACACCAAACTGGAAAAAACCCTGCTGTTCTTCAACCAGGAGATGGATAAACAGCCTGTGATAGATGAACACAACGGAATGCTACTCAGCAATACAAAGCAATATACTAATGACATGATACCAGGAATCTCAAATGAATTATGCTAGACCTCCAAGACTAGATACTGCATAATTATACATCCATTTCATTCTTTAAAAAATGGTGGTTTCCAGGGGTTGAGAGTGAGAATAGGGGTAGACTATATAATGGTGATATGAGGAAAGTTTTGGGTTGATGTCAAATCTCATTGAAATGTACACCAAAAAATGAATTTTACTGTATGTAACTTAAAAAACACAATTTTTTAAAAAAGTAAAACCTACTTTATTTGGATAATTATCATACTCACTTTTCAGATAATAAAAGTAAGATTAAAAATACTTGGAAATATTTTGTGTTTTAAATTTAAGAAAACATTTCTTGGTTTTGCCACAAAGTCACACCTGAACTATTTTCATTGGATTTATTTTGAATGTTTAATAAGCACAAGACTCTGAAAAAAAATTTTTCAGTTTTATTATTTTTTATGTTGTGCCAAATCTTGCTGGTGTGTATGTATGTTTTAAGATCACTTTGCTTTCTTAACAAGTTCCTTTTGAAGAGAAAGGTTTCAGTTCCATTAATGGATTCTTCCTTTCCTTCAGCTTATTAAACTTGATGGAGATGAATGAGTTCAAGTGCAGGTGGCCATAAAAAAAAGGTCAGTTCCCACCCACCTGGAGTTGGCTGGCCCTTTATTCAAAATTATGGGCAGAAAATGTTAAGGTGATCTCATGCTCATAAAGGTGGTCCAGCATTCTCTAACACAGGTGTTAAAAAGAATTCGGACAATCAGAGAACTGTTGAAACCACATCTGTCCCCTTTAATGTGCACAGCTGTCTGAACATATATTGAAACTCTCAGGCCTTTTTTGCAGTAACTTGCTCGAAATAATGGATGAACAAACCACATTTAGAATTTTCAGTTCTAATAAATACACTGAAGTGGCCATTCAAATCCAGAAAACAGATCCTTCCCCCACCTCAATAGCCCGGGGCCTTGCATAGCCCTTGGTAATTACTGGGTACATAATAAATAATTGAAAAGTGAATAAAGAAAAACCTTCTAGGTCTACTAAATATGTGGCTTTTCCCAGATTCATCACTTTTTTGTATATCTTTTATAGTATGAAAATAATCCCTTACATCACAGAACATGGAGAATAAAAAATAAATTCATTCCTAATATAAACGTGTGCTGGAATAATACAGAAGTTTTTAAAATACAAAATTGAATCTGTGGTGAGAATTCTAACACTGTAACTGATTGGGTCCTAGATTGTCCCATTCTCTAAGCCCTTCATTTTACTGAAATGCATTTTGATAAATTTTCAAAAAGGTATCTTTACTTTGGATCTCGATGCATCCAATGGGTGATTTTTACATGATCTGTCTACAGAGTCATAAAATATTTCAAAGAAAATGAAATAAGGCACCATCAGATCCTGGGTTCTTTCTTTCACAACAAATGTCGCTTGGTAATAGAATCCTTGTTTCAACTTGGGTGGGAGGTAGAGAAAGGGAGAAGAAAGAGGCAGACAAAGAACAATAAGTTAATTATTTATAAATGTCTAAGTCTAAGCATTTCTCCGTATGGTGACTATTTCTCAACATCCTGATCCACCCACTGTCTGTGCACTACTTGACTTTTTTCCTTTTGAGGGTAAGTTAGTCGATTGCTTGAAATATCCCCAATGCTCCAGGCTTAAAAATAAAAATAAAAAGAACAATCACAGGGCATCTTGGGATGAACCCACTTAAGAGTGTGATGGCGGCCATTGCCATCTTTTTCTCAGGCCAGTATAGGTTGGAGGAGCGAACAGCATATTGTTTACAATCTTCAAGCCATTGGTAAATGCTGCTGCTTCTCTTTTGCTTGCATATTCTTACCTGGAACACCAGAAAATCAAATTTTAAATTTGTAGATTCAGTTGGGAAAACTAGGACTGGCAGTTAGAACACTGTCCTTCATGAGGGAAGGTGGTAATGGTGATGTTGATGATGAGTGATGATGATAGAAATAAAAATAATTATAGTAGCTCCCCTTTCTTGACTCCTTTTTATAAGCCGGGTGTTCACTAGCGTAATCTATGCTTTATATAACTCATAACCAAAAGTTGTAAGAGTGGGATATTTCAATGAGTCCCCACAAACTCTGTGATGCTAGCTAACTATGACCAGATTGCCATCATTATCACCATAGCAACTCCAGGCTCTCTTCTCCCTTTCCCAATTGCAGTCAATCAATCCATTGAAGCCTAGTGGGCCAAAGGACCTACAATCTCCAGAGCTGAAGCAAACTGGCTCAGGAGCCTTCCTTGGGAACACTTCACACTGTGGTGACCCTGGAAGCATGCAGGTAATACTTAGACTCTATGGTTACCCAAAATAGTCAGAAAGGCCTGTCAGATAATTCACCTGAACTCACTTTCAATCAAGTTCTCAAAAGGAACGGAACTGAACATCTCAAGTTTGTCAGTGAATGCAGATGTTGTGTTCTGCTTTCTTTGTCTCCTCACCAAGACACAGCAGCAATGAGGGTCCTTTCATACAAGGGAGGTACTGACCCTAATGTCAAATCTCTCTGGCCCTACCTCAGGATTTGTTTTCAACCCCTATTTGCTGCGTGATCTCTGAAGAGACTGAAAGAAGCCTCAGAAAGGGGGGAGGAGTAGGAAATATAGGAAAGAAACACTGTGGTAATTTCCATAGTCCATATATTCTTCTTAAACAGTGTCTAAATGAAAAACTCATATGACTTTTTATTTCTAAGGCCCAATGAACAGTAGGGCCTTCTGCACATGTTTGTTGAATGACTTATGCCACTTCCAAATTACCCGGCCACCAATTTTGAAGACTGGGTTTTCTGGATACTTTCTTCTCCTAGTTGCCAATTTATAGACATTATTCTACCATTTAGTGTTTTTATGGAGTCTAAAAGAAACAAAAGATAAATATAAATCCAGTTTGTTAAACTAATAAAAAATATAGTCTTCTTGTATCATTTGTCACTTTGAGTATTTTTAGAAGGGGAGTGGCACATAGATAATCAGATTAATTTTTGCTTCAAGTTTTGATTTCCAAAATAGTACCTTAAGTTTGGTTTAAAAAAACATTTTTGAGCCAGTGCTTAATATTACAATCTGATACACGAAAATGAATAAGCCATGGCCCCCATCTTCTGGTTTGGTGAATATTCTGATATTTGGTGGACACAGTTCTGTTTGATGGCCATTTCTGCCTATCTGCCACATTTACAAATTTTCTAAGTTTCCCTTCTTTTAATTAGATTCAAATTGGGACTTTTAAAAGATTTATTTATTTATCTGAGAGAGAGAGAGTGATAGGGAAGGGGAGAGAGAGTCCCAAGAAGACTCCCTTCTGAGTGCAGGACCTGAGCTGAAACCAAGATCAGATACTCAACCCACTGAGCCACTCAGGCATCCCTCAAATTGGGATTATTAACTGGACTTTTCTATCTTAATTTTGAGGCTAGAGGGATTTTTTTAAAGTGAAAATATGATTTTTTTTCCTTTTTAGTTAAAAATTTTCCAAGCCCTACCCTCTTTCAAACCCCCAAATCTTCAGAGCAAACTCTCAAATAGATACCTACCAAAATATATTAGTTACTTGTCAGCTTTTCCATTCAGATATTACCTTGTTAAAGGAAGTAATCATATCTTTTATATTTTTATTCTCAGTGTACACAATGTAACACATTGTGGATTATGAAAAGTCAGCCAAAGCCAAATATAGTTGATGTGATTAAGCCATATTGGTATATGCAAGTGGTAATTGATGAGGCGGGAGTATTTTTATTTTGGCAAGCTTTTTAGAAAATACTTGCTAGGGGCATAGGGTTCTTTGAGAATGCTGCTTTACATACTGAGTTGAAATAGCAGTCATCAGGGAATAAACAAATAGTACAGGGTTAGGCTTAGTATATTCACAGCCCATTAGAAATGCATTATAAGGCACATGTTATATTTTCCTGTCAAATAAATTCTAGCTATTTTTATGGCAAGAGTATTACTGGCAATTCTTAATAGACTATGTCAGATATTTAGAGGTATTGGATAATAGCATGGCTACATTTAATTTGTCATAAGAATATACATGCAACAAAATAATATCTACTATTATGGAGACTGCTCAACCGTTTATGTGTAGCTTTATTTAGTTCATATATGAAATATTTTACCCATATGAAATATATCTTTAAAATATAACACATTTTAAAAATTTTGTTTTAAAATTAAAGAACAACGGATGCCTGGATGGCTCAGTCAGTTAAGCTTCTGCCTTCAGGTCAGGTCATGATCTCAGGGTCATGGGATCAAACCTCACATTGGGCTCCCTCCTTAATAGCAAGTCTGCTTCTCTCTCTCCGTCTGTGATCTCTCTCACTTTCACTCTCTCTCAAATAAATAAATTAAATAAATAAATATATTTAAAAAAAACAAAGAACTAATGAAGAAAATAGAATGTTATATGAATGACATGACTTACTTGCTTAGATTATACCTTTTGCAAGTATTATTAAAACTCACTTATTTGTTACTGGATGATTATTTTCATAACTATTATCTTATCCATGCAATTAAAAGATCAAAATATAAATTTTTAGAATAATAAAACATAGCTTAGAATAAAAACATTTATGCTTTTTTTTTTTTTTTTTTGTCCTGCAGAAACTTGGAGAGTTTATAAGTTTGCAAGATAGTTGTAAAACCAGCAACTGGTCCTTAGTTAATCTGAATTTTTTTTTTTAAATGTAAGATCTATGCTCGATGTGGGGCTGGACTCACAACCCTGCGATCGGGAGTCACATGCTCTACTGACTGAACTGGCCGGCTCTCCATTCTGAATTTTTGAAAGAGATTCAGAATAAGGTACTTTTACCAACAAGAAACATCAGCCCACTGAGAATCACAAAACAAACAAACAAACAAACAAAAGCAAATGAAAAGGATAATATTTGGCTACCTTAATTCAAGGATCACTAAGAACCAGATACTTATTCTAAAGCAATGGATTAAATAATAACAACATTGGCTATGTCTCAGCCATTATCCTTCATTTTTTTCCAAAAGAAATACTCCAGAATATTTTATCAAATATAATAGAAATTTATGATGAGTTTTCTGGTAAAGATATTTAGTGGAAGATTTTCAACTCTGGAGACATTTGAGAAAGCTGCTGGGAGAAAAAAAGACAGTATTGAAATTTCTAGACTTACAGTGAATTGGGATTTTTATGAATCTCTGCCAAACTTATAATTATTTCCCATCCATCACTATCCATTATTTCACAATCTCTCTTATTAATTTAGCAGTAGTCTTTCCAGGAATAAGAAAGAAGCCCAAGAAAGATTCCTTTATTTTAACTTTATCATCTTCAGTATGGATATATCCTTTCACTCTGAACATTTGTTCAGTGTGTAAAACATCTTGAGTGCTGTTGGGAGTAAGGAATTATGAGAGTTGGACTCAGCTCCATTCCTTCCCTTAATAGGAAAGAAACCCTCATCTAGAAGAAGAAAAGACTAGTTTGTGCTCCTTGTCAACTGGACCTCCAGATAAATAAAACTAAACTGATATTTGCCAGGAGGAGGAAATCTGATCAGCAGGATGTCTCTGGCTAATGGATTATTTATAATAAATGAATCCATAATCCACAAGACATTTACAGTGTGAAGAATCCCACAAAGCCTCATGGGGAGCATGCCTGTTGTTCTTATGTCCAATGTGGTAAAAAAAGATAGACTCATGAAGACACGTGAGAGGCTCCAGACCTTTCTAGTCCATCTGAGTCTCTTGATTGTCTCTTTCCTTAAAAGCTGTTAGTAAAGGTTGATACTGGGTAAAAATCTCTGAGTCTTGAGAGTGGGATTAACAATCTATCCTTTACATTAGCTCAGCCATCAAAAATAATTCCAACATAGGGGCACCTGGTTGGCTCAGTGGGTTAAAGCCTCTGCCTTTGGCTCAAATCACAATCTCAGGGTCCTGGGATCAAGCACTGCATCAGGCTCCCTGCCTACTTGTGATCTCTGTCTGCCAAATAAATAAATAAAATCTTTTTAAAAATTAATAATTCATATATATGTATAAGTATAAACTTATACATATATATGTGTATATATGTGTATGTGTGTGTGTGTGTGTGTGTGTGTGTGTATATATATATATATTTGAATAGCCATTACTCTTATTCATTGATGCGACTTCCCAGATGATTTTTGGAGACAAATATGAAATTATTTTCCCTTCAAAAGAAATAATATGTTTAATTTTAACAAAAAATTCCTTCAAAAGTTCCAGTTTGAGAGTAGTTCTGTCAACTCCAAAAATTTCCTTTGTTTGTAGATGACATCCTTTCTGTGGCCACAGAAGAGAAGGTGTTGTGTAGCTAAAAACAGAATTATGTCAAAAAGATGATGAAAAATGTCACTCCATGTTTTGTTTCTTTATTCATATCCGCATGATGGGTTTTAACAACTTTTTTTGAGTATCAGTACCATTGATGTTGTCTTCCATTTTTCTAAGTGACAGAAGTGTTCATGTATCTCAAGTTCAGTGATTTGAGAATTTAATTTCCGGTGTGTTTTAAAGCTAGTTACAAAGCTAGATGTTCCAGATTTGTCTCAATATCTGTAAACAATCTGCAGAGAAACAAAACAAATAAATTTTTGATTTTGGATAAACCAAGTCCTCAATTTTTTTGCCATCTGATAAATATCTGTAAAACCATGTTATACGTCAACTGTATCTTCTGCTATTTTTTTCCTTCTCATTGAACTGAAAAGGTTCATCTTTAATCAAAAGAGGTTCACTTCCTCTCTTAACCAAATTAATTCTCAAATCATCTGGAACCAGTATTGGCCAAGCAGCAATATCAGAATAAGTTAAAATATTATTAACTGTCTCCTCTGTATCAAATTGTGGTCTTTACTAGTTTGCCTGTGTCTCTTTGGCTTTTTCTGTGTGTGTGTGTTTGTTGTATGTGTATGTGTGTGTGTATTATATAGAGAGAAATAGTTGATAATGATTCTTTCCAACATTTTCTTTCTCTTCCTCATTGTCAGTGCTTATAGAACATCACTCACTGTTCTCTTTTAGTCCTGTTCTGACTCTTGTGTCATTTTCGTATAGGTCCTTCAGCTAAATAGATTTGCATCTCTACAGAATTTTTGTTAGTTATACAAAATGTTGAAAAATAGAGTGATGTTGTAACAGTGAATAGTACATTCATTGGTGTTTAGTGATATATTAAAAAATGATATCTGAAGGGCGCCTGGGTGGCTCAGTCAGTTAAGTGTCTGACTCTTGATTTCAGGTCAGGTCTTGGTGTCAGAGTTGTGAGTTTAAGCCCTGCATTGGGCTCCATGCTGGGTGTGGAGTCTACTTCAAAAAAAAACAAAACAAAACAAAAAATTAAATCTGAGGTTTTTGTTTAACCTTATGAATAACCATTTTCTGAGTCTTTGCAGAAATCATTCTGGTGGGAGTATTTTTCTCCAGGTGTGTCATTTTTGGAGCTTTGAGGAAAAATTATTTATTCTTTTTAGTCTCACCTCATTATTGGAAAATGATGTAGAATGAAGGTATAATAGTGGAAAGATTTTCCCAGCCAAGATGGAATGCTCATTATGAAGCTGTGCATGTAGTACAGACACATTTTTAAAACTTAATCTCAACCTTTGAAATACTGTGTGATCTAATAGGAAATATGGATCCAAGAAAATCAGCTTATATTTTGCTCTGTGATGAATGGGATTTGCCTTTTCTGAGTTATCTTTTTACTTGTTTGAAGTTTTAAATGAAATTAATCAAACACAAAGCATATTCGCAAACATCTGGAATCAGACTTGAACAATGAACAGTGAAACACCAAGTTTTAGGGTGGCTCCTTCAAGAATAGCACCCAGATGTTGAGAAGTCACCTATGCAACAACTAAGTGTAAGAAAATGAATATTTATACGGAAAAATGAATCAAATGTGAAGAGTAACTCCAGGAGAAATAACAACAACAACAAAAAAATGATCGTGGTTTATTGTCAGAACCAATAAGAAGAACAAATGTTTCAATCCCTCAACTGTTTTCACTAAGAACTGGACATTTCGTTTTAAATAAATCAGGAGATCAAATAGGGTGAGTGTTCATATATTTCAGCCATTTTCTCTGATTTTTGCAGAAAGGAAGTTCCAGAAGATGTTACCAAATATTATATGCATTTATAATGAATGTTGTCATGAAGATAGTGGGAATTTTTGAAGTGTGGAGGTATTTGAAAACTGTAAGAAGAAACAAAGACGTGGATAGAATTGAAATTTCTATAATATGTAGTGAATGGGATTTTTTATGAATCAGTACTAACTTTCTTATTATAGTCAGGTAGTAGAGGGGATATAAAGGAAGGGAGAGAGTGAATCTGGGGAATATATAGGAATTGGATTCAACAGAACTTGGATGTGGGGAACAAACAACTCTTCCTTTCTGACTTAGGTGATGGGATTAATGTTAGAATTATGGTCTGACAGAGTGTTGAATATATAAGCAAATAAAGGGCATGAAGGAGCTAATCACTGGAGCTAAAGTACCTATGAGACTTTAAAGTAGACCACTGCACTAGGAGATGAGCCTAAGATCCTGAAGTTTAGGAGAGGAGTAGGCTTTACAGGTTTAGATGTTGGATTATTGTGGAAATGAGGGAGATGGGTGAATAGAACTATGTGAGTTCATTGAATAGTGAGAATAGGGACATGCATGGGAACCTGGGCAAAGGCAGCATTCATAGAGTGGGAGGAGCAAGCCATGCAAATAAAGATGACGTTCAATCAGATGCCAAAGGAGTGGCCAAAAGTGATCAAGTGCTAGAGGGAGGATAGAGAAGTGACACTAAAAAGATATGAAGATGTAGGGCATCATGTGACCACTACTCTTTCAAGAACTTAGCTTCAAAAGGAAAGAGATTAATAATTAGAGTAAGAAATGGAATTTTGGTCAGGGATAGGTTTGATTTTTTTAATGGAAAAAAAGACCCTCATCCTTTATAAGAAAAAATATCTCTTATAAATAATTCAAAAAGGTCTACATTAAAATGTGAAGACCATTGATTTAGTCCAACATCTAGTAACAGTGTTACAATTTCTAGAAACCACACCTCCCCTTTAGTTTTTGGTAGCTCTTTGAATTTCTAGGGTAATTTAACAAAAGAGGCAGAAAGAGGTTTGTTGAAAAAGAGTCTTTAACATGGTATCTCTTCTGTCAGATCTCAGTCAAGCCTGACTCAAGAAAGGAGAAATTTTACAAAGTTCGAAAGCACAAATAGTATAATGCTCTATCCACCACCTTTCACTTTCTATCACCGGGCAATCTATTAGAAAAGGGTCAACCAGAAGCATTTTCCAGCAGCCTTGTTTCATCCTTGAATACTCAAGACTTAAATCCGGATTTGCAATGGAATTTTTTCCTACCAGAGAGATTATATTTAGGGTTTGTTGTGATCACTCTGCAGGTGAAGGATGGGCCTTTACCCATAATTTACCCTTCTGACATCAAGATTTATGATACCATACACATCTAACAAGGGTATGAAAAAGATTATTGCTTACACAATTGATGGGTCTTGGGAGAACAGGGCAAGCCTCCCAAACAAGTCAGAGGGACCAAAGGTAGAAGACCAGCTCAGGGTTTTCATTGTGGTTAGGGAGGAGGTAGGGGCTTGAATGAGCTAAATCTCCCCACAGCAACTAAGGAAAGAGCATCAGCCTTTCTCATCAGATAGCTCAGAGGGGAAGTTGGGGGAGGGGAGTTAAAAACTATCAGTAAACATCAGAATTTGAATAAGGTTAAAGTAATGTTATTTCTGCAACTTACTCTTAAAAAGATCAGAAAAAATATTATATACACACACACACACACACACACACATTTTTATATATAGAGAGAGAAAAGACAGAGCAAATATAAAATGTGACTATTTGGAGAATTTGGATAAAGTCTATATATATTTCTTTGTACTGTTTTTACAACCTTCTGTGTCTGAAATTATGTCAAAATTAAAAGGTTTTTTTTAAAAATTTTTTAACTAGGGGAATATTAGGCCACTTAAAACTTTCTTCTTACGAAGAAAATTTCAGATTCCTAGTAGAGAAGAAGCAACAATGAGGCCGAGGAAGCATTTAGAAGTTTTCTTTTTTTCTGAGTAAGTTCCCGATCCTATTTTAGTGACAGACCTTCTCATGATTATAAATATACCACAGTAGTAGACTTTGACTAAATTTTTGTACATATTTTTCATTTAAATCCAAATTAGTCAATATATAGTGTAGTATAAATTTTAAGAGTAGAATTCAGTGATTCATCACTTACATATAACATCCAGTGCTCATCACAAGTGCTTTCCTTAATATCCATCACCCATTTAACCAACCCTCCACCTACCTCCCCCCAGGAACCCTGAGTTCATTGTGTGTGGTTAAGAGTCACTTAAGGTTTGCCTTCCTCTCTGTTTTTAATCTTATTTTTCCTTCCCTTCCCCCATGTTCATCTGTTTTTTTCCTTAAGTTCCATATATGAATGAAATCATAGGATAATTATCTTTCTCTGACTGACTTATTTCCCTTAACATAATACACTCTAATTCTTCCCATGTTGTTGCAAATGGCAAAATTTCATTCTTTTTGATAGCTGAGTAATATTCCATTGTATATAAATATACCATACCTTCTTTATCCTTTTGTCTGTCAATGGACATTTGGGCTCTTTCCATAATCTGTGTATTGTGGACACTACTGCTATAAACATTGGTGTGCAGGTGCCCTGTTGAATGAGCAGTTTTGTATTCTTTGGATATAATTGCTGGGTTTATTTTTAACTTTTTGAGGAAATTCCATACTGTTTTCCAGAGTGGTTGCACCAGTTTGCATTCCTACCAACAGTGTCAGAGGGTTTCCCTTTCTCTTCATCCTCACCAACAGCTATAGTTTCCTGATTTGTTCCTCTTTGCCATTCTGACAAGTGTGAGGTGATATCTCATTGTGGTTTTGATTTGTATGTCCCTGATACTGAGTGATGTTGAGCATCTTTTCATGTGTCTATTAGCCATCTGGATGTTTTCTTTGGAAGAGTGTCTGTTCATGTCTTCTGCCCATTTCTTAACCCAGAAATGGTCCCACAACTGTATAGTCAACTAATCTTCAACAAAGTAGTTAAGAATATCCAACAGGGGAAAAAAGTCTCTTCAACAAATGGTGCTGTGAAAACTGGAGAAGAACACGCAGATTGGACCATTTTCTTACACCATACACAAAAACAAATTCAAAATGGTTGAAAGACCTGAATGGAAGATAGGAAACCATCAAATTTCTAGAGAAGAAAACAGGCAGCCACCTCTTTGACCTCAGTCGCAGCAACCTCTTACTAGACACATCTCAAGAAACAATGGAAACAAAAGCAAAAATGAACTATTGGGACCTCATGAAGATAAAAAGCTTCAGCCAAACTATGGAAAGAACCTAGATATCCATCAACAGATGAATGGATAAAGAAGATTGGTATATGCATATAATGAAATACTATGTGGCCATCAAAAAGCCCCGAATCTTGCCATTTGTAACAACATGGCTGGAACTAGAGGGTATTATGCTAAGCAAAATAAGTCAATCAGAGAAAGACAATTATCATATGATCTCTCTGATATGAGGAATTTGAGAAGTAGGGTGGGGGTCATGGGGGAAAGTGGGGGGGATGAAACAAGATGGGACCGGGGAGGGAAACAAACTGTAAGAGACTCTTAATCTCAGGAAACAAACTGAGGGTTGCTGGGTGTGTGGGGTGGTAGGTAGCATGGTTTGGTTATGGACATTGGGGAAGGTATGTGCTATGGTGAATGCTGGGAATTGTGTAAGACTAAGGATTCACAGACCTGTACCCCTGAAGCAAATAATATATTATATGTTAATAAAATAAAATAAACTTAAAAAAAGATAAAAATTTTCCATACGGTGAAGGAAACAATCAATAAAACTAAAAGGCAACCTATGTAATGGGAGAAGATATTTGAAAATGACGTATTGGATAAAGGGTTAGTATCCAAAATCTATAAAGAACATATCAAACTCAATACCGCCAAAATAAATTTTCATATATACTCTTCTAGATATTTTTCTATGCCACTACATATATTCCTAATGAGTAAAATTGTATATCCTTTGATGCAAGAATCCATTTTTAGAAATTTATCACAAGTAAATTTTAGAAATGTATCACAAGTTTGTAAGTATACAAACTTGCCAGTATGTTTATCACAGCATTGCTTATAATAGCAAAGGGGAAAAACATAAGAATAATCTGAATGTCCTTACAAAAGAAATTCAATGAATTTCTCTGCATATAAGCTAACAGAAGCAGGGATTGTGGGCGCCTGGGTGGCTCAGTGGTTTAAGCCGCTGCCTTCGGCTCAGGTCATGATCTCAGGGTCCTGGGATTGAGTCCCACGTCGGGCTCTCTGCACTGAAGGGAGCCTGCTTCCCTCTCACTCTCTCTGCCTGCCTCTCTGCCTACTTGTGATCTCTCTCTGTCAAAATTAATGAATAAAATCTTTTAAAAAAAAAAAGAAGCAGGGATTGCAACATGCACACTTTTAGAGTACAGCATGATTTGGAGTGTTCAATACTTATTTAATGGGAGTAAATGTAGTGGTCATCAGTTGTTTTAATTTATCCAGCATCACTTGCTCATCCTTTGGTGAACAGCACTCTCAGATTGGCTTTGAAAAACTACATTTCCACGAATGGATATGGTCTTGGTAAGCATTTCTGTGCAGGTGCTGCCTACCACTGACCAAGAGATGGGTGTGCTTCCCAGGCTAGACCAGTCTCTCTCTCTCTTTCTCTCTCTGTCTCTGTCTCTCTCTCTCTCTCTCTCTCTCACACACACACACACACACACACACACACACACAATATTCAGGGAACATTCATACACTACAATGATACCCTAAAGAGAACAGAACATCCATCCGTTTTCCTTCTTAGATCCCTGGAGAGCATATGGTTTGGGCTTAGAAATAATAATAATAAAGAGTGGCTCATCATCTTTTTTAATGATTTTGTGATCTTTCTGTGTCTGTGAATAATTCATTCACTCCTTCATTTTTGCTTTGCTGGTCACAATCTTTTTCTTATAGACTGCAACCGAGGAAAGTGAACAGATACAGAGACCGGGCAAATGACTGGGTGAATGAACTAACCAACACCAAAGAAGGACATGTCAGGGATAACTAAAAAGTATGTGATGCATTATAATGTATTCATAAGAGGCATACTCGAAGAATAGAGGGAGAACAAGTTAATTTCAAAATAATAAAATGTAGCTAATAATTTTTTCCCAATCTCCTGACTTGATCAAGCTGCTTTTAAAGGCCTTCACTTTCTATGGAATTAAAATGAAATCTTATGGCAGAAGCTCATTGCCAATTTAATTAGTAATTAGTAATCCCAAAGGTTAATGTGGAGTTGCTATTAATTTTATTTTAAGGCTGATATTCTTCTCTAAAGGACAAAACCAATGCATATTCAGATAACAATCACTGACTTAAATATTCTAAGTAAGTGAAATATTAAATAGCTATGGCATTAAAAACTTGAAATAACGTTTGGATTCTCACATTTATTTTATTTTACTCATATTTTATTTCCTCAGAGAAACATAAAGTGCTAATTTTTAAGGATGCTTCAAATTCCTGTCGTCACCAGATTTCCATTGTTCATTAGAGTGCAATATTTAATGTTTAGAGGAAGAATTTAAGAAATTAACCAATTCTATTTGAAGTCCACTCATAAAAAAAATGCCATGTCCACTCTTCTCAGTGGCATAATTTTTGCACAAATGTCACTTTTTCCCAATTTTTAAGTGGTTTTAGGATAGATGACCTTCATTGAAAAATTTACCATTATATCTCAGTTGACATTAGAATCATAATTTTAGACACAATGTCAGAATTACAAGTTGGATGTGTGGGCAGAATTATGGTATCTAAAATACAACATATTCTCTAATTATCACACAATTCCTGGTTGAAAGTGTATGGGAAAGTGGGTCCAGTTTCAACTGAAGAAACTTGTCATGAGCGGTGATGAGTAATGGAGAGACCAGTTTGAAGTATTACCCTTATAGGCCCCTTCTGAGACAGGGATTAGGGAAAATAAAGAGCTGCTGTCCACCTGGAGCTTGTTTCTGTTTCTGCTTACTGGCCCACTGGCAGAGGAGCCTTATTTGCATGGTCATGTTCCTCCTCACTGGATACATTCCAACAGGTCTGAGACAAAAAAAAATCTGAAGGGTCCAATCTCTGGCTGGCCTTTGCTCTGAGCTTCCACTGAGCATTCCCCTGGGAATGTAACCATTTGGAAGATCAAAAGGCATGTAATGATTATACTCTGCTACCTAAACTATTTCTGTTACCACAATGCTCAAGCTGTTGACTGTAAAAGTAGATAGATATTTTCCTATTGCTTTGGAATAAGTAAACATCCTTTTCCATCTCAAATCATCCATATTTACTTTGTGGGTTATGAGGTAGATTTTGAAAAAGGAATTACCCTGTAATTCCTTTGTGTGGTGTGGAAAAATGATTTTGTAAGTTCAATTTTAAAAGGTGTCTCTCCTATTAATCTCAGGAAACAAACTGAGGGTTGCTGGGGGTTGTGGGGGGTAGGATAGGGTGGCTGGGTTATAGACATTGGGGAGGGCATGTGCTATGGTGCGTGTTGTGAAATATGTAAGCCTGAGGATTACAGACCTGTACCTCTGGGGCAAATAATACATTATATGTTAATTTAAAAAAATTTTTTTAAAAAGGTGTCTCTTTTGTATGTGACCTAGGTAATTCTAGTCATAAATTAATGCCCATATGACATGGTGAGTATCAAGCCCCTTATCAGAGAATTGTGTGTGTGCCACATGCATGAAAAGCCATAAGCATAATACAGAATCAAGGAATAACCAGCCTTTCACTAAAAGTGGCTTATGGTTATCATTTATTGAACTCTTGCTGTGAATATATTATCTAATTTGATACTCATTTGATGTTTACTTTTATCTTGCCCTCAGATTTGAGACTGGCACGTTTGAGCCACGATGGTGTTTGGCTCCATTCAAGAGTCACTCTAAACATGCCGCTGTGGCTCAAAAGACTGTATATGCTACGAGTCCATAGTCCGGAGTCTACCCCTCATAGTTTTGTTTCTTTAATAACACTGAAGGATAAAGGAAAAACTTTAGCTTTGTATTAACCCCTTCAAAATTTACCTGGCGAGGATTTCGAAGTCCTGTTCATGTTTTCCCAATTCCAAGAAATTGAAAGAAAATTATGAGTCCTACCACTTGTATTTTTAAAAAATCAAAGACAAAAAATTAGTACCCTCTAGTGCTAATTGATCTATACATTCTTTAATTGGATCACCCATATTCACCAATGTCATCTTTACCTTTACCAAAATATATTCATTATTTGTCTCATCTCATCTCATTTATTCACATACCCAGCAAATTTGAGTGCCTACTATGTGCTTAGTATTCTTCTAGAAGCAGGAGATTCATCACTTAAAAAAACTGTAAAAAATTACTGCCTTCCTGTAGCTTCCACATCTTATCTGCCGCTTAGCTTAAGAATATTTAGAAAAGTACATTTTAATTAAGATCATTCTTTAAAATGTAGATAGTTTTCAAATGACGATGAAATTATGAAGTATATGACAAAAGTTTATCTTTAGGTGGTAATAGAATTAATTACCCACAAGTGATATTCATGTATCACATATATACACATATATATACGCACATACATACACAATGTAAAACAATAAATGATCCTAATACAATATAATCTATTAAAATGGGAAAGGTAATAAAATTGAGTGAGGAGAGGTGTTTCAATATATATGTATATTGGGTGAAGGTGTTCACAGGTCAAAGGGAAAAGAGATGGATGGAAATATTTTAAAAAACAGGATAAGGACCTGGGGCGCCTGGGTGGCTCAGTGGGTTAAAGCCTCTGCCTTTGGCTCAGGTCATGATCCCAGGGTCCTGGGATTGAGCCCCGTATTGGGCTCTCTGCTCAGCGGGGAGCCTGCTTCCTCCTCCCTCTGTCTCTGCCTGCCTCTCTGCCTACTTGTGATCTCTGTCTAAAAAAAAAAAAAACAAAAAACCCCCAAAACTTAAAAAAAAAAAAAAAACCAGGATAAGGACTTAGACACATGCATGCTTTAGAAACCAAGGAAAACCTATTTTGTTTTTTTTTTTTAAGATTTTATTTATTTATTTGACAGAGAGAGATCACAAGTAGACAGAGAGGCAGGCAGAGAGAGAGAGAGAGGGAAGCAGGCTCCCTGCCGAGCAGAGAGCCCGATGCGGGACTCGATCCCAGGACCCTGAGATCATGACCTGAGCCGAAGGCAGCGGCTTAACCCACTGAGCCACTCAGGCGCCCCTGTTTTGTTTTGTTTTAATTACATTCAAGTTCAGTTTAAAACATACGGCTCTGGGGCACCTGGGTGGCTCAGTGGGTTAAGTCCTCTGCCTTCAGCTCAGGTCATGATCCCAGCCCCGCATCGGGCTCTCTGCTCAGCAGGGAGTCTGCTTCTTCCTCTCTCTGCCTGCCTCTCTTCCTACTTGTGATCTTTGTCTGCCAAATAAATAAATAAAAATATTTAAAAAAAACAACAAACAAACAAACAAAAACATACGGCAGCTCTCTCTTCAGAACTTAAAAATACTTCAGTCATTTTTTTTTCTCACTTCTGAAAAGAGGAAGGAGCACCTGGGTGGCTCAGTGGGTTAAGCCTCTGCCTTCAGCTCAGGTCATAATCTCAGGGTCCTGGGATCAAGCCCTGCATCAGGAATCTCTGCTCAGCAGGGAGCCTGCTTCCCCCTCCCCCTCTGCCTGCCTTTCTGCCTACTTGTGATCTATCTCTCTCTCTCTGTCAAATAAATAAATAAAATCTTCTAAAAAATAAAAAAAAGAAAGAAAAGAGAGGAAGATAAATCAAAGTGGGAAGGAATAAAATATAATAGATAAAGGAACAATGAGGAGAATAGAAGAAGAAATACATGCATAACGGTACAGAGGGAGAGCAAAGGGGGAGGGGCAAGGGAAAGAGATGATTCATTAAATTATGTGCAACTCCAGGCAAAAGTCACAATCATTAGCCAAAAATTAAGGGGTGGGAAATTGTCGAGAGACTGAATTAAAGAGCCTAGAATAGTACTTGCAACAGAGTGCGTCCTCAAAACAGATTGGTTGAATAAGCATATTTATTACAAAAATGTTCATCAGGGGCACCTGGGTGGCTCAGTGGGTTAAAGCCTCTGCCTTTGGCTCAGGTCATGATCCCAGAGTACTGGGATCGAGCCCCACATCGGGCTCTCTGCTCAGCAGGGAACCTGCTTCCTCCTCTCTCTCTCTGCCTCTCTGCCTACTTGTAATCTCTGTCTGTTAAATAAAATAAATTAAAAAAAAAGAAAAAAGAAAAAGAAAAGAAAAATGTTCATCAAACATCTATTGTATGCCAAGCATTGCTCTAGAGAAAATAGAAATTCTTGACCTGTTGGGTTTTATATTCTGGGAAAGGGAAATAGACAGTAAAATTAAAAATGTAAGTTAAATATAAAACATGTTAGATGGTTTTAAGATAGTAAAATAAAACACAAAAGTTTGTGGAATGAGTTTGTAATTTTAAGTAGGGGAATCAGGAAAGGTTTGCTAGAAGACTTTTAAGAAGTGTGGTGGGAGATGCTTGTAGGAGACATCAGACTGGGACCAAATCATGGGGCAGTCACTCATGCTTTTACTCAGTGAAGTGGGACACCATTGGAGGGTTTTGAATAGAAACTGATGTGTTTAATAGACTCACTCTGGCTGCGACATTGGAAATAAACATGAGGGGCTGGAAAAGGCAGAAGCAGGAAAATCACATATAAGGAGGCTTGTCAGGGTGATAGCAGTGAAGGCAGGTAGAAGTTGTCAGACCTTGGATATATTTTCATAGTAGAGATGATAGTATTTGCTGACATATTGGATATGGGACGCCGGATTAAGAATATCTCAAAGATTTGGGTCTATAAATGCAGCCAGGAATTGCCACTGCCTGACCAGCGTTTGGTGGGCTGGAAATCAGGACTTGTGTTTTGGACATGTTAAGTTTAAGATGCCATTAGACATTTAAGTACAGAAGTGCAATAGGCAGTTGGATTTGTGTGTCTGGAGTACCAGGGAGCGATCTGGGCTGAAGTCACACATTTGTGAGTCATTAGTGGTATTTAAAGCCTGACACTGAATGAGATTTTCAAAGATTTGTGTATCAATGGGAAGGAGGTGATCTAAGGACTAAGTCTTGGAACATTCCAACCTTAAGAGACCTGAGTGAAGAGGAAAAATAAGCACAGGAGACAGAGAAAGAACAGCCAATGAGGTAGAGGAAAAACCCCAGAGACTCTGTTGCCTGAAAGCTAAGGTTGCCCATTTGGAATTTGTAGGAGTTGTACACTTGGAGTTTACTCATTCTTCCAACATGAGCAGCCATTTTGTCCAGGTACTGTGCTAGCCACCGGAGCTACTAAAACCAGTCCTCTGACAATGAGGAACAATACGAATACACAGTTTCAGTGCAATGGAAATATCCTGCAAGGGAAATATGCATAGACTATTTTTGGCGGTCAGAGAAGGGCAGCTAAATCACATGCGCTGACTTGAGACCTTCACTCAAGAGAAGATTCTAGCTAAATGAGAAAAGCGGAAACCAGAATTCCTATGAACAGTTTCCTCCCCCTCCCTCTCTCTCTCTCTCTCTGGAATTATTTTCTTTGTTTTATTTAGCTGATGGTAGTTTCTTTTCCAAATGTTTTAATGTTTGACTTTTACTTTGAATATTTTATTCCAGTCAAACAATTTATACAACTGCCTTTTCGATTATTTTATAACTACAACATGTTCTTTATTCTGACCAATTTTTAGACCTGAAATCTATTTTCATGTTCACTTCTTCGACTTAGTTTCTGAAAATGCTTCCTCTTCAGAAACTCCCAGCAAGTCTAGCCCATTACTATCATTCAAACAAAAGACAATTCTAAGTCTAAAACATGCAGATCACTTCAAGAAATATGGTGATCTCTATGACTGTATTAAGGGACTAAATTCCAACTTTGGAAATGGAAACAATACCAGTGGAGAAAATACCAACCTGCATAATTTTTCTTTTGTCAGATTCATTTTCTCAGAATCAACCATAAGATACTTGCCAGATCTGTAATTCAGAGATGGCATTATCCCTATATTTTATAGCTCACTTAATTTTCACTTACCTTGTGAATTTTTTTTTCTTTTAAAAACACACTTTGTTGTCTGATTGCTGAGGCTAGGACTTCTAGTACTATGTTGAATAGCAGTGGTGATAATGGACATCCCTGCCGTGTTCCTGACCTTAACGGAAAAGCTTTCAGTTTTTCTCCATTGAGAATGATATTTGCGGTGGGTTTTTCATAGATGGCTTTGATAATATTGAGGTATGTGCCCTCTATCCCTACACTTTGAAGAGTTTTGATCAGGAAGGGATGCTGTACTTTGTCAAATGCTTTTTCAGCATCTATTGAGAGTATCATATGGTTCTTGTTCTTTCTTTTATTAATGTGTTCTATCACATTGATTGATTTGCGGATGTTGAACCAACCCTGCAGCCCTGGAATAAATCCCACTTGATCATGGTGAATAATCCTTTTAATGTACTGTTGAATCCTATTGGCTAGTATTTTGGCGAGAATTTTTGCGTCTGTGTTCATCAAGGATATTGGTCTGTAGTTCTCTTTTTTGGTGGGATCCTTGTCTGGTTTTGGGATCAAGGTGATGCTGGCCTCATAAAATGAGTTTGGAAGTTTTCCTTCCATTTCTATTTTTTGGAACAGTTTCAGGAGAATAGGAATGAGTTCTTCTTTAAATGTTTGGTAGAATTCCCCTGGGAAGCCGTCTGGCCCTGATGTCACTCGCCATCAGGGAAATACAAATCAAAACCACAATGAGATATCACCTCACACCAGTCAGAATGGCTAAAATGAACAAGTCAGGAAATGACAGATGCTGGAGAGGATGTGGAGAAAGGGGAACCCTCCTCCACTGTTGGTGGGAATGCAAGCTGGTGCAACCACTCTGGAAAACAGCATGGAGGTTCCTCAAAATGTTGAAAATAGAACTACCCTATGACCCAGCAATTGCACTACTGGGTATTTACCCTAAAGATACAAACATAGTGATCCGAAGGGGCACGTGTACCCGAATGTTTATAGCAGCAATGTCTACAATAGCCAGACTATGGAAAGAACCTAGATGTCCATCAACAGATGAATGGATCAAGAAGATGTGGTATATATACACAATGGAATACTATGCAGCCATCAAAAGAAATGAAATCTTGCCATTTGCGACGATGTGGATGGAACTAGAGCGTATCATGCTTAGTGAAATAAGTCAATCGGAGAAAGACAACTATCATATGATCTCCCTGATATGAGGACATGGAGAAGCAACATGGGGGGGTAGGAGATAGGAGAAGAATAAATGAAACAAGATGGGATTGGGAGGGAGACAAACCATAAATGACTCTTAATCTCACAAAACAAACTGGGGGTTGCTGCGGGGAGGTGGGATTGGGGGAGGGGGAGCGGGCTATGGACATTGGGGAGGGGAAGCGAACCATAAGAGACTATGGACTCTGAAAAACAACCTGAGGGTTTTGAAGGGTCAGGGGTGGGAGGTTGGGGCAACCTGAGGGTTTTGAAGGGTCAGGGGTGGGAGGTTGGGGGAACAGGTGGTGGGTAATGGAGAGGGCACGTTTTGCATGGAGCACTGGGTGTTGTGCAAAAAGAATGAATACTGTTACGCTGAAAAAATAAATAAAATGAGAGAAAAAAAAAAAAAAAAAACACACTTTGTAGAGAAATTTCCCACCAATAGGTGGCGTTTGGGCTCTAGAAAAATACCAACTGTATCTTGACCCAGGAAGCAGTATAGTTGGGAGTTTTTCAATTTCCTCCTTTTAACAGAACTTGCCAAGGCATTATCTAATATGTGGTTAGTGCTGTCCCTGTTTTTTAATATCAGTCTGGTAAGCATTAGCGTATCTTTTAACAGAAATAAAATGATGTGGTAAATATTCTTTTTTTTTTCTGAGATTTTATTTATTTATTTGACAGACAGAGATCATAAGTAGGCAGAGAGGCAGGAAGAGAGACTTCCCGCCGAGCAGAGAGCCCAATGTGGGGCTCGATCCCAAAACCCTGAAATCATGACCTGAGCTGAAGACAGAGGCTTTAACCCACTGAGCCACCCAGACGCCCCTGTGGTAAATATTCTTAAATCAATTACTGACATTAATAATCAACTTCTTCACAGTGTTCTTCCAAACAACCTCATCTTCAACAAGCAAATGGGAAAAGAGTGATCTAACATTTGAAATAAAAAATATGCAAGCTGTTTGAATATGATTTTTATGTGAAGAAATTTTTATGTGAAGATTAAAGAAATCTGCTAGTCAACTCTAGAAAAAAAACATAAGGTTCTGAGAAGCCTAAAGTTATATACAACCAGCTTTGCTCATATATTGGATTTCTATTGAAATTTGTATGTAACAAAACTCATTTGTGAAGTCTGTGTTATTTCAAGATTAAAGAAAAATAATGGTATTACAGAGAGCTATGACCATGGTATTTAGAAATGAATGGGATGACTGAAGAGGAAGACAAATGCAGCTGAGAGTGGCAGTTCATGGGGAAATAAATTAGGTTAGTAAATCAAGGCTATTGGATGAGTGTTCTTTAAGCAATGCAACCATAAAAATATAATTTTACTCACTATAACATTTTATAGAGAACAACAAAATAGCAACGCTTAGCCAATCGACCTGTTGTTTAACAGAAATATTTTACAGCAAGGAGGAGGCAGTTGATTTATTGTAAAATCATTGAATAAATTGAGGAGTAGATTTTAAACCTCCTTCTGTATACCAGCATGTTGCTCTGAGTTAATCTACCAATCTCCATACTAACTAAGTGTTTGGAGATGCTTTTGAGGTGGGAAATCACCTCTGGTTTTTGAGGGGAGAAATTCTAGTTCGTCTTGCTTTTCCAGAGGGGAAAGCTGGTTACCAGAAGACTTAGTTATATTACATTTTCATATTGTATTACTATCATCACTGAATACATTATTTTAAACTTTCCAGACTGTTGCAAAAATTAATAATTTTTTATTAACATGATAGATACTTATTTTTAAGCTATGCTCATATGCTCAGCCATGGCTCGCAGGCAAAGCTACATACTGGGATATATAGGTCTAGGGAGGCAACCAGCCTCACTCTATGCTATGCCAGAATGTTACATCTTATGAACTCAAGGCATTGGAACTGTTCCCTGGGCAATAGTACAGACCTTCCTTCCATCTTGGTGACTTCTATTTGGTGGTCTTTGGCATCTTTTCCTGCCAATGGACCACATGGCAGACCATCACAAGCCATCAAAAAGGTCCTAGTTATGTTAGACTTCAAAAGGCAAGAAACCATAACCTCAGTCTCTTCTCCCGTGGGACACCTGGCATCCTCAGCCTGCTTCAGCCAATGCTTAGATCTGCACAATAAGGGATACCACTTAGGAAGAGCTCCCTTGGTTGGACCACAGGTTATTTCTTTTTTTTTTTTTGTCAGAGCCTTAGGTGTCTTGTCATCTTATAATTTCATAGTTAAGAGGCAGTAGTCAGTGTTTTGGAAAAAAAAAAATAAGAAAAAATTCTGCCACCATGTGACTCTCTATGTCTGAATAGACAAAGAAGTAATGGTGGTTTCTCTATTTAGAAACAAACAAACCAACCAGTGTGTGTGTATTTCTGACTTTCCAGGTACTCCTCTACCAAGGGAAAGAAAGTTGGTTTCTGGTACCTAGAGTCAGAGATGCAGCCAGGCTTTAGTATGCCAGGAACCAGGCACTTAAATGACATCAAAATTCTCTTTGCATTTTCCCCACCCTCTCTGCAGATAAGGTTTTTCTGTTTGCTTTTTCTGTTTGTCCTATGAGATGTGGCTACTGACTTCTGATTTTTAATGAATCTGGTCTACCTACCCCAAAAGGATGAATCCCCTCTTAGTAGTCGCAGTAAGGGACTGTGATTAGTCTAACTTCAGTCAGTTGCTCATCATTGTGGTCCAAGAGTCAAGGATACATAGTATTAAATGGTTGCCAGTCATTCCCATTTTACTTAGGGGACAGATTCAGTTCCTAGGGCTGTTATTATCAACTGTTCAAGTTTTTTTTTAAATTTTCTTATTTTAAATATTTTATTTATTTATTTGACAGAGAGAGAGAGAACGTGAGCACAAGGCACAAGCAGGGGAGTGACAGACAGAGGGAGAAGGAGAAACAGGCTACCCACTGAACAGAGAGCCCAATGTGAGACTTGATCCCAGGATCCTGAGATCATGACCGGAGTCGAAGCCAGATGCTTAACCAACTGACCCACCAGGCATTCCATCAACTGTTCAGGTTGTGCACTGCTCAAGAACATTGTATCAGAATGCCGTGCACATCACAAATATCCTTTTTGTACTGTAACAATGTCAGTTTTGTTATTATAACCATTGACTTCAGTGATGGAATATTTCCATATTTATACTGACAACTTTCTGGTGGTGGTAGAGTCTTGCTCTACAAAATGTATTATGACAATTTTTTTATCAATAGGAAGAAAATGTGTTAACCTCTGACTATTTATATCATATAACTATATATACATATAATGTCATGCTCCATTAACTTATGAAAGAGAGACAAGTTTAATAATTAAAAGATCTTATTGATCTGACCAAATATAAAATATGCTTTGATGCTAAATAAGATATTGTTTATCTATATTTAGTGTTTATCTATATTTAGTGATCAGTAAATAATCTAATTTTTAAAATTCCCTATTAATATTAGTACATAACTTAATTTGGCATTCTATATTTTAGTTCATTTTGTTTGCCATTTAGTTACTGTACCAGATAGTATTACTGAGTTCTTGATTTAAATATGAAATATTTTAAACATACAAATCACTATGCATCTGCAGTATTAGAGATTAGCCTGTAATGAGCTATAAAATAAATAATAGCTATTGATTATTTGTTGTTATGAAAAATTCAATGGTATAAGAGTTAACTCTTCATGATACCTATTACATAAAAATATTTGAAATATATTTGATATTGTTTTAATTGATAAAATGCTAAACAATTATTAGATACTCAAGAAAGTTCTTTTTAATGGTGGCAATCAAAAACCAGCTATTGTAAAACAAAACAAAACTATTATAACCCTTGAATAAAATTTTGGTGAAAACAAAGGAAAAGGTAGAAAAGAATGAAAAGTGCTTCAGAGCTCTTAATGTGAGCAGAATGTGGCCACAGTTATGGTTTGGATGACACATGGGTAAATTTACTGTATATCTCCATGTATATTGCCATTACTATAGATATGTTAAGAAAAAGCAAGAATAGAAAATTATGGAGAATATATTACACCAAGCACACTGTCTGCTGATCTAGGTAGATAGTCTATCCTGGCTAAGTAAGAAATTTTAGTTTTCCAAAAGATAGTACAAATAAGGTGTTTTCAGAAATTTATTACACATAAATTTTTCAAAATGGTAAAAAAAACACAAAACGTTGCATTCTCTTCAGTTTATTATCTCTGATGATTATGTAATTCTTTTTATATTTGAGACTCTTGGGGGATGGAAAAACCAACTGAAGATTGAGGCTGATTTTGCAGTTATTGGCAGCATTTATAGCATTTTTGTAAACATGAACAAAGTGAAATATTCATCAACAATAGTAGTGGTTTTAAATTGAAATCACTTTTACAGATATAATTATCAATTACATGATGAAGACATTATATACTAATGATAAAAATACCGATGTGCTGTTTTGAACTTATGAAACATGATTCAGATTTTGGCAAGGTGATGACCACTATCCAGAAAATTATCCAAGAAATTTAATGTGCACAATAATAGGAAACCAAAACCAAAATTTCAAAACATTGTGACAGAGCTCTTATACAGAATACAAATATTAACAACAAATAATAGTGCACATGGGGTGCCTGAGTGGCTCAATCAGTTTGACCTTTCGTTTCCACTCAGGTCATAATATCAGGGTTGTGAGACTGAGCCCCACATCAGTCTCCACACTCAGCACAGAGTCTGTTGAGATTCTCTCTCCCTCTCGCTCTGCCTCTCCTCCCACTCATACCTCTCTCTCTAAAACAAATAAATAAATAACATCTTAAAAAAATAATAGTGCACATTTTTTAGGGGATGAAATATATTCTGGATTCTGGAGAAGGGTATATCTATGTAAAGGTACATAGATATATGTAAAAAAAATGTAGATAAACAAATACATTTAAAAGACCAGATAAAAAGAACAAATCTTAGCCAAAAAAGCTTTAGACGTCTGGGATTCTAAATTCTTAATTTAAAAACATGGAAAATATGGTGATTTGCTACAAAAGATCCTTGAAAAAACTACTAAGCATTTGACACTTTTTGATCTGTACCAAAAAATGAAGCGGAAACTGTTTTACTACTACTTAGGGTTATTTTTTTTTCTTTTTTAACTTTATCCAAGGGTTATGTAATTACTACTTTTCGGCTTTGATAAAATGTTGAAATATTTTGAAAACACATTTAACAAACACAAATTTGAAACCATTGAAGAATATCCACAATGAGAAATTCAAGTTATTTCCATTAGGCCATTAAAACTAAATGAGATAAAGTGTGTGTCCTTATAGAAACTGGTGGTGATATTAATAAAAATGTGAATTTTAGAATACAAGGCAAAAGTTTTTCTTTTTTGAGATTTATTTTCCAAGTAATATCTTTGCTCAGTGTTTTAAGTAAAATGATGCATAAACCAAAATTCAATATATATAATGTCCTTGAAAGCATCAAAATAATTTAGAATTTTTGAAAAGTTAGAAATGATAGTATTTACAAAGTCTTCATCATTGATGCCAGAAACAATGGTGAACATCATTAAATTGATGCCAACTTCTCCAAAATACAAAATACTAGAAAAATGAAGACTATTTTTACCTCAAACCCCATTATTGATTGGTTCATGATTTAAAACTAAATTTCAAAATCAATTTCTTCTTCAGAATTTTGTACATAACAATATCATTTTGAAAAATAGATTTATGACCATAAAAATTTTTATGGCCTTTTAATATTCTTATGACATTTAATTTAAAGAATTATGATGAAACTAATCAAGGAAAAATAATACAGACAGAACAAGTGCTCTGCTGTGGTTTCTGCATGACAGGACAGTAAAAATCTGATCAAACACAGAGGGATTAGGTCTGTAGAAAGAGGTCTTTGGATTAATCATCATCATCATCAAAGAATAACTGAAAAAACGTGTTTGAAACACTGAGGATTTATTCATATGGAAGGAAACACAAAAACTAGGGCAGAACTTAGGAGAGCAAAAGCCACAATATTTCACTAGGAAAAGTGTTTGGTTGGTTTAAATAAAACCTTGGCATGTGAGTTCAGAATTAGTGGGCTGTTGTGGAGCTTGGTATATGCCAATTGTTGAACCTCAAATCCCTTTGTATATTTTTTAAGAACAATGCCACAAGACTGTGTATCTAGTAACAATTTCTGTACAGAAATAGCACAAGTGAACATTGAAGCAGTCATAGTTTTGTTTCCTATAAAAGTAAGACATATAATTATTTTATAGTAAATGACATTATTCTGAGTTCCTAATTATTATAATTAAAATGTTAATTTTCTATTTTTTGCTTAATGCTTTGATTTGTATAATTTTTACTATATATTTGTATTACTTTATACTTTGTCACTTTATATTTGTATTACTTGTATAGACATATTTAAATATACTAACTTTAAGATTACTAAGTTCAAGAAGCCTTTTCTAGTTCACATTTAAAGTACTGTTTGGGCTATCATTGGTCATGCTTATATAGCCTCCATAGAAAATAAAACCTAAGAAAGTTTTAAAGAATTGTCTTGGAAACAACCTAAGTGTCTATTGATAGATGAATGGATAAAGAAGGTGTGGTATATATACACACTGGGATGTTATTCAGTCATAAAAAAGAATGGAATTCCGCCATTTGTTACAACATGGATGGACATGGAAGGACTAATGCTAAATGAAATAAGTGAGGCAGAGAAAGACAAATACTATATGACGTCACTTATATGTGGAATCTAAGCAACAAACCAACCAAACCAAACAAAACAAAACAAGCTCATAGATACAGAAAACAGATTATTGGTTCTTGGGGAAGTAGGGGTGGGATAGGGTGTGGAGGTTAGGGTGGTGGGAGTGGGCAAAAATAAGCGAAGAAGGTCAAAAAGTACAAACTTCCAGTTATGAGACGAATAAGTCACAAGGAAGTAATGTACATCATGATGACTCTGGTTGATGATACTGTATTTCATATTTGAAAGTTGCTAAGAGTGAATCTTAAAAGTCTTCATCACAAGAAAAAAATGTTTTTAGCTGTGTATGGTGAAGCATGTTACTGTAATTGTGCTGATTGTTTTTCAATGTATACAAATACCAAATCACTATGTTGTGCAACTGAAACTATATGTTACATGTCAATTATACCCCAATAAATAATGAAAAAGAATATTTCTATCACTTTATATGTAAATATTATATATACAAAAAAATACAAATTGTTTCAGCAAAGTGGGAAAAAAGTGGAATTTTCAACATCTTTCTAAAACTATGCTTTACCATGTCACTCCTCTTGGCCTCGAAGATCATATGCAATATTATTTCAAATTATTTTTCTAAATATGAATTTTCACTTCACTACCCTAAATATACCTTAAATTATTTGGCATTTATGTTTTATCCATTATCCAGAATCCCTTTGCCACTTGCTGCTTGCTTACACTCTAAAGTCCTTTGGGACTCAACTCAAATCCCACCTTTTCCAACAAAGCTTCCCCTGACCTCTTCACTCACAGTGAACTCTAAGTACCAATTAAAATCACCAGCCACCTGGCACTTGTATTGTTGGCTCTAACTTGAGTTTTGCCAAGTAGCTCATAACAAATTCCTTGAAGGTCGTTCTAAGAGTTCTAAGAGTAAGTGGCCCGAAAGAACTTTCTTAAATGATGGAAATATTCTGGATCTCTGCTGTCCAATATGGTTGCCACTGACTCTGTTTGGCTATTGAACACTTGAACTGTAATTTATTTCGTTTTAACTAATTTAAGTTTAAACAGACACATGTGACTAGCAACAAAGTATAGCTCAGTCTTTTATCATAATCCCACCCAATGGCTAGGGAAAGAGGTCCTCACAACCCAAGAGAGGAGAACTGTTGTATAAATTCATGATTAAATTTGATTTATGAAGAGAGATAAGTTTTTACTGTAACATCCTTGAATTTTAAAGTTTCCACACACACACACAAACACTCTTGCCTTTAGAATCTGCTTTGTTACAGGTTTGCAAACATCTTGATGGTTCGGCATCATTGGAAGATGCGATTGACCCTTTGAAACTGACTCATTTCCTATCCAAGAGCTAAAGCCTAGTGTCTGATAATGTCAGTTATTCAATGCCATTGACCTCTTCTACCAAACATTTTATGAAATTGAAAAATATCTTTTCATCTGTCAGAATAAAACCTGAAAAATCAGTTATGATCTCATTCCAAAATTCCCATATGGCACGTCAACTGTGAGTTACGTCATGTTTCCTATTGACTTGTATTATTGTTAAAATGCAAGAAACTGTACAGCTACTTTTTGACTCAGTGAAATGCATACCCAGGTAGCAGTGTTGGTAAATGTGGGAGATGAAATCGTTCATATGGAGTGAGAGGAGAGGAAGGTGAGTACATCGGGAAATCATGTCAGATCTCATTGCATCCAATGCCCAGTTCTGGCTGAAAATGGCGTGTTTATGCTCACCCCATCATCAATTTCAAAAGCATAAGAAAATTAAGCTTCTCTAAATGTTTGATTTGAAAAGAGCACTCTGAAAGGAGACTGCAAAATTTTTAATAAACATTTTTTATTGAAAAAAGTTTGTTTCCCATGTAAATGCTCAAAAACAGGTGGTAGTTTATTGAGATTTTCCATGAGTTAATTTATATTGTCCCAGGTGTTCTGCTTTACCATTATTTTTTTAATCTAAAGGACTGTAAAGAGATGGACAGTGATTTAATTTCTGCTTCTAACTCAGTGTTTGCAAAAGCTCTGTAAGACACATTAACTCATTTCTTCTTGCCTACATAAACGCACACACACATATCCCCTCAGCAGAATTCCACAGAACAGTCTTGATACCAAGAAATTATTCTGAGGCCGAATGCACTCCAGCTTACTAAAACAGACAGGTGCGTGCACGCACACACACACACACACACACATGCACACACACACGGAATTCTGGATTAGCTATCTGCATTTGCATCATTTGTAAAGTGTTTACAGTGTTTGATGGGACAACAAAGCAATGAAGCTCTTTCTGCATCTCTGAAAGAATCAGAGGATTAATTCTTAGTTTCCTTAATTACCTAGGAAAACTGTCCCACCATGGAGTTCTCTTTTATACTCATTCATTCATCGTCTTTGTTTCTGCCTCTGAGTTTCCTCACAGAAAGCAGGGACTAAGACAAAAATTTATGTGCAGATAATTGCTTTGGGGAAGTAATCCCCAAAACAGAACAGGAAGATGAGAAAAAGAGACAACGCCATTCCAAGGGTGTGTTCTCAAGTTGTTGGTTCATTGCTGTAGACAACTGGAATCCAATCTCACAAGATCCTTCTCATGAGCTGTATAGAGTGGGCCTTAGAATTGTCTACTGGAGAAAGGGAGCATTTATTTCCTGGTTTCCGTCCTTCATTGGTTCAGGGCTGCCCTTTAGAGCATAAATTCTCTATCCCACGTTGTCCACATATTGAGACAGCTGTCCCCAGGTGTCTCAGGCCATAGTGTTAGAGAAGCCCAGGAGCTGATGACAAGTGCCGCATAATACAGCAGACGTGGGTTGCTGTCAGGTTACACCTGTGCAAAACTGGCTGCCACCAAGACAGTTGTAGTAACTGGTGGGCTAAAAGGTGCGTGAGACATTCATTTAGCAATTATTGAGAGTGACACTACAAAGAGACTATGGAGAAAACAAACACAAATGGGCCATTATAATAATAGGTACAGTGTTAAGGAACATAACAGTGTAAGAGAGGAAACAACTAACCTTCAGTGGAAAGTTGTCTGTCACACATGCTCCTGGAGCTTTGCTGTGAAAACTCAGGATAATGGTGGGATGGAAATCAGAGAGGAGTACAGATCAGCAGAGATGATGTTTGCTGACATTTGCAAAGAGGGAAAGTAAAACACAGCAGCAGGGCTGGGTTTATATTGGTGATGGGACTCAGGGGAGGGGCTTGGAGGCAGCTGATGTTCTATGAGACACAAAGGAGGAAAGAAATGGGGAAAGGGCTTTTAGAAGATTTTACTGTCTATGAGCTGAAACCACACTGGTGTTTTCAAGAAACTTGGGTAGAAAAATCATTTGTTTTTCTCACTTTAGTTGCCCGGCTATTGTTTTCTCTCTTTTCCCTGGCAACCCTGTCTGGTTATTTCTTGGAGTGGAGGCTTTATTTGCCCAGATGCTGGGATGGCCCTCACTGTCAGCTTCTTTCAGAGACCGCTTCAGTTCAGGGAGCCACCTTACCCAGCATGCCCCATTCCCATAGGCACCCATATCCAGTGACTGATCGGTGCAGGGTCTAAAGGCCTAGTCCCATCTTCCAACTGGGGGCAACTCTGAGGGGTCATCCCAGCTTTAAAACTCTCTGAAGGGTTGACTGGGTCCTCAGCTGAGATGGCATCATACTCATCTTCCTCCACTATTCCTGGTGCCTGATGATAGTATTAGTGGTATCAATACCTGAAAAACATATTAATTTACCTTACACATAATTTTTCTTCCATAGTTGTATCCCAAGATACTATCATAACTGTTAATTTCATAGTAAAAGTAATAAAAAATTCTTCTTGTTTTCCTTTTTTTTTTCCTATTCAGAATCACCTTACAGCTGAATAAATCGTCATGGCTTCCAGGATGGACATCCCCATGCCTCCTGTGCATGCCATGCCCAATACTGTTCTGTGTCTTGCTCACATGGTTCTCTTTTCCCTAGTGCCTTTCCCTTCACCCAGATTTCTCCCTCAGTTTGTTGAAGTTTTGCTCATTCTTTGTTGTCCACTTCACATTCTGTCTTCTCTGTGATTCCTTGTCTGACTTCTACTTTCTTTGATTTTTCTTCTCTTTGATATCACATACCTATCCCCTATGCTGTGCAATAGTTTTCCTTATTAGGTTTTTGGCATTTAATTACTTATGTGCACATCTTGCTTACTCAAACTAGATGACAAAGCATTGAGGGGAGGTCCCAAGGTCAGTTCTTCTTTTTACTCATGATAGTATCTCACTATCCTACCAGGTAATATAATTTATTAGTTTTTGCTCGATACAGTGTTTAGCACTTTCCTGTATAATAACTAGTATAGTTTTTACAAGTGCCTAGAGATGTATATGTTATTATGAACCTTGTTTTGCATTTGAGGAAACTGAGTCCTAGAGAGACGGAGGGTCTGCTTGGATCACACAGCTGGAAACAGCAGAATTTGATTTATTTCACCACAATGTCTTGGTTCAGAGCCAGTCTACCACATACTTCCCACGCATTCCCAAAAGCGCAGTGGATTGACTGATGTAGATCTAAATTCCAAAGTATGGGATTTGTTTATGAGGGCCCAGAGGACAAGATGAAACTTCACCCCCTAGGATACAGCATTTGTTTTCTTTTCAATGGCATGCTTAGTAGCACCGATGAGAAAACAGCTGCAAGCAATAATAGTAACTAATACAGGACTTCTTGCAATTTCTTCTTCATACTAAGTTTGGCATCGAGTCATTCCTTTGCTCCCTGAATATGATTTGGCCTCACTGCATGCATTTTAGTCGTCGTGAGAAACATCAAAATATCAGTCCCGTCCCTCAAGGAGCTTATATTATCAATAAAGGCAACACAGAGCCTGCAGGCATCTGTGTTCTATGGAGCTAAGATTTCCTAGAGGAGATGTGATACTGAAATCATGACACATGCATATAGAAATCACAGATGTAATTAAATTCATCAATGTTCTTTCATAGTTGCTGTTTTTGAGCATCAAACAGCTTTCCAGAGAAGAAGATGCAACAATCGGCAGAGAGTATTCAGGAACACGTCACGCTCAAATGACCGTACACCCGTGTGCCACTCATGATTGGGGGTTTGTGTCATCTCAGCCTAACAGATCTTGTCCAGGTCTAAATAATATCTCAAAACAGCCATGGATAGGAAAACAAATCTTTGAGATCTCCATGCTACCCTAAAATTTTGTATAAATTCATTTTCTGTTTGTGTTTTGATTTTTAAACAATTTTCAATCACTACCAAACCAAACCAAACAAATAGGCCCCAAATGAAAGTCATTCTCAAGGCATTGGCTGATGGGAAATTTACTGTTCTACTGAATTGTAATTGATTTTGGAAAAACAAAACTAAAGAATTAAAGGCAACTAACACTACCTATAAGAGTGAATGCCATGCAAATACTCTACCATGGTGTTATAGTATTTTTGGATTTTAAAAATTTTATTCTTGGGGTGTCTGGGTGGCTCAGATGGTTAAGCGTCTACCTTCAGCTCAGGTCATGATCCCAGGGTCTTGGGATGGAGCCCCACATCAGCCTCTCTGCTCAGCAGGGAGCCTATTTCTCCCTCTCCCTCTGCCTGCTGCTCCCCCTACTTGTGCTCTCTCTCCCTTCTTCCTCTCTGTCAAATAAATAAAAAAATTTTTTTAAAAAATTCATTCTCATTGTTTCTCAGCCTTTTGGCTAAGATCAAATGTAAAAAAAATTCTTTCTTGTCAGCCATGTCAGCTATCAATGAGATGAGAGTCCTAGAATGTCACAAATAGGCAGCAAGGTGCAATATTTAAGGACACAACTGGGTAGGAATTTTGATAATTGCATCTTTTTGCTATGAGGTCACATCTCTAATCCATATCAAGAGTTGAAAGGGTATCTGATCCACTGGTAAGTCTCTTTCTGTGTCTCACCAAATGTTTCCTTCAATAACCATTTTAGCGAAAAAAATATATCTGCTATTATTGTCCTTTATCTCTAATACTGTAATTTTCAACACAGGTAAGTGAACTGAGATTTTCAAGTAACTTGAACTTCCACAGTCAAGTCTTTTCATCTGTGTCTCATGTTTCATTTACCGCCCCATGATCTTGTCATGGGCAGAGAAAACATTTACAATGTTGTCTTGCAGTTTTTGATTAAGACTGTTACACCCTGGGGAAAAAAAATGCTACATAATTCAACCTTGTGAGCAAATCTTTATCATTAAGATAAACAATGTATTCATATGTGGAGATTCCTGCCCTTTTTCTTAGTGTCATTTTGGTCAGGATCTTTCCTTCAGCTGCACCAGTAAACATCTCTACTGTGGTACAGGCTTCCAAAATCATTTCTGTTTTATTTCACCTCTGTCACAGAAGATACTGGAAGCTGTTGGTTATTTCATGGTGTTAACCTCATCTCTTAATTTACCATTTACCAATCCACCTTATGCAATTGCTCTGCCTCGTGACTGGATTCAGTAGCCAATTCTCATAGGCACACACACAGACACACACCAACACACATTATCAGAGATAGAATTTCTGGGCACTGGGTGGCTCAGTGGGCTAAAACCTCTGCCTTCAGCTCAGGTCATGATCTCAGGGTCCTGAGATCAAGCCCCGCATCTGGCTTTCTGCTTTCTCCTCTGTCTCTGCCTGCCTCTCTGCCTACTTGTGATCTCTATCAAATAAATAAATAAAATATTTTTAAAAAAGGAGATAGAGTTTCAATTCAGTTATCTTTCAGGTATGTTCCAATATGATTTTGATAAAATACATGTTAACTCTTTCGTGGATATCAAGGTCACATGGCAAGAAAGATGATTCAGGTTGATAATAATAATTAATGTTTCACTTTTATGAATTAGTTTGTAAATGATTTATAAATTGTATCTATTACCTCCATCAACTCCAAAGGTTTTAGATTTTCTCTGATCCCTCTAAACCAACAACATAACATGCATCATTTTATAGTTTTGGTAAATGTGAACAGAAGCTCTTATCAGTATCTGCTTCAGTTTCAGGGCTTTATAGAAACATAAACCAAGATTCTCCAATGTCAACAAATATTTCTTGAGTGGCTGTGATGCACTATAGATAAGTAAAAATAAGATAGATACATCCTCTGCCTTCAAGGAGAAGAAGCCCATAAGGAGACTACAATGTTTTTTCTTAAATATTGAAAATGGTCATTTTAACCTGATGATAGAAATGTGCTTTGTTATAAAGTAGCTGTTAACTTTAGCTTAAGCTCACAGTCTACAGACTTTCTACAAATATAATAAATACCAATCAAAAAGGAAATTACAAAATAAACCATGACATGCCCATACTATAGAACACCACACAGCAGTTAAAATGAATGATGTAGATCTATATGTACTGATATAAAAAGGTCTCAAAGTTGCATTGCCAAATGACAAAAGGAAGCTGACAAAAATTCATATAGCATGAGGTCATTTATGGAATCCAAAATCATATAAAGTAAATGCATAGAGAAAGTTTGGTAAGAATGGTTATTTTGGAGAACACTGGAATGGTGGTAGGATAAGAGGTCTAATTTGCCCTGATCATGTGAATTTTCAGAATGAAAAATAGTTGTGTATTACTTGTATAATCACAAATGCATCTTAGTCCTACCTACCTTATTTCTGCATTAGAATACTCAATCCACTAAAGATATTAATTCTCCTCAAATTGATCTATAGGTTTAATGCAATTCTCATCAAATCCTAGAAAGGTTTTTTTTTTTGGTGCTTTGTCAAGCTTATTCTAAAATCTATATGGAAGTGTTCAAAACTAAAAATACCTTGACAAAGAAGAATAGAATGAGAAGAAGTCACTCTATCTTACATTAAGGATTACTAAATAGCTACAGTAATGAAGACACTGTGGTAGTAGTGGAGGGAAAGACATACAGATCAATGGAAGAGAATGGAGAACCCAGAAATAGAACCCAGAAATAGACCCAGAAATAGAAACATCTGTCAACTGTTGTTTGACAGAGTTGCAAAAGCAATTGTTTGACAGAGTTGCAAAAGCAATTAATTCAGTGGAGGACGAGTATATATATATATATATATACAGACTATCACATTTTATACAAAAATAGACTCAAAGTTAATGAAGGACTTAAATGTAAGACCTGTAACTATAAAACTTCTAGAAAAAAAGCATAGAGGAAATCTTTAGGTTTTAGGGTTAGACATAGTTCTTAGATTTGATACCAAAACATGATCCATAGGAGAAAAAAATTGAAAAATTGGACCTCATCAAAATTAAAACAATCTTCTCTGTGAGATTCTGTGTGAAGAAGATGAAAAGAAAAACTACAGTTTTGAATAAAATATTTACAAGCCACATATTTGATAAAAGAATAGTATCTAGAACATATAAAGAACTCTGAAAACTCAAATGTCAAAATTCTCAGTTCTCAAAATGCATAACTCAATAAAGCCAAACTGTGCAATTAGAGAATGAGCAAAAGACATCTAAAGACATTTCACTGAAAAGGATATATAGATGTCAAATAAGCACATGAAACAATGTTCAGCATCATCAATTGTCAGGGAAATGCAAAGTAAAACCACCATGATATCACTACACACTTATCAGAATGGCTAAAATTGAAAAATGGTTGTAACACCAAATGCTGGCAAGGATGTGGAGAATCTGGACCACTCATACACAATTGGTAGAAATGTAAGATAGCACAGTCATTATGAGACAGTTTGGAATTTATTTTTTTGTAAATTAAATACGTAATTCTCATATGACCCAGCAATCTCACTTCTACTCATTCATGCCAGAGAACTTTCATAGCAGCTTTATTTATAATGGCCCAAACTGGAGGCAATCCGGATGCATTTCAAAGGCTGAATAGTTCAATCAACTGTGGTGTATCCATGCTATGGAATACAGCAACAAAAAGGAATAAAACATTGATTCACACAATGACACGGATGCATCTCAAAGGCATCATGCTGGGTGATATAAGCAAATCTCAAAAGATTGCATAGTGTATGGTTCCATTTATATAACTCTTTCAGACATGAAAATATTTTAGAAATGGATAAATTAGTGGTTCCCAGAGGTTAGGGATGGTGAGAGAAGAAGGGAGGGTAGTGTGCTTGTAAATGGGCAGCAAGGTATCCTTGAGGTTATGAAACTGTTTAAAGTTTTGTGGTGGATATGCAAAATTATACATGTGATAAAATTACATTGAACAAAATATACAAAGACAGAGGGACAAAGAGGAAGCAGAAGGAGGAAGATGGAGTGAGATGAGCACAAGTAAAAGTAGGGAAATACGGGGCGCCTGGGTGGCTCAGTGGGTTAAAGCCTCTGCCTTCGGCTCAGGTCATGGTCTCAGGGTCCTGGGATCGAGCCCCACATCAGGCTCTCTGCTCAGCAGGGAGCCTGCTTCCTCCTCTCTCTCTGCCTGCCTCTCTGCCTACTTGTGATCTCTGTCTGTCAAATAAATAAATAAAATCTTTAAAAAAAAAGTAGGGAAATACAAATAAGCTCAGTGGGTTTTATCAATATCAGTATCCTGGTTGTGATATTAGACCATAATTTTACAAAATGTCGCTGTTGAAGGAAAGTGTAGATGGCATCACTCTGTATTATTTCACACAACACATGTGAATCTACAATTTTCCTAATAAGAATTTCAATTATAATGGGGGCAGAAGTGCTTTGCTTTAACTACTAATGCCACCTCTATAGAAAGGTGAACTGGCTGTTTATTCATGTGAGAATCTTGGTTACATTTGAAAGCATATACTCCTTGCAATCTACTTATTTAATTTCCAGACTGCACATTTTCCAGTGCAACACAAAATACCTTTACCACAGGTTCTCACCAAAGAATATGATCTTGAAACTCTCTGCTGTTCATGACACCTTTTTGCATCATGCACTCTTCCCAGAATACGAAGACAGTGTGGACCCTTGTCAGAAGAAATCACACATTCGTGAATGAAGGAGCACACACATGCACATACATGTTAGGACACAATTGAAGGGAGGTCACAGACACTGAGAAGTCCATTATGGACCCCTTGTTAAGGATCCCTCTTCTATGTGCTGTGACTTTTGTCTTTGGTGCAAACAAAACTGTCAGAAAGCTCCAGACTCATACATCTGGATAACAAGGTAGATTACTTGGGTGAATCATTCTCCTTCATCTAGATTCTCATTGAATTTATGACAGATAATTAAAATAGGTGGAAACAATACCATCCCTGAATGCTGGTTATCAGTTGCAAATTAACGAGAAAAAAATTTTTTCAAGAAATGTTTGCTATTTATTTTTAGTGCAGATAGTTCCAGATTGACCCATGACTTTATACATTTCCCCTTGGAACTAAGTGGGAAAAACTATGAAACATCCTTCCTCCCCCAAACCAGTAACTCCTCAGAGGGGCAAGTCATGGGGTTGAGGACCGGGCATCAGGCAGTCAGGAGGCACATCTGGACTCCATCAGCATTTCTGGGAAGCATGCCTGTGGTCAGAGTCCAAGCCCAAGGCCACAGGTAGCTCCAGCTTAAACTTGTCTGGGTGTGCCCCAATTACACAAAGGGCAGAACCCTGCCAACACATACAGATAATGAGGGCAATCTAGCCAGGTGAAAATGAGTACTCTGCCTCAGCTCATGTTTGGCACAAAAAAGTTTAAAAAAAAAAACTATAATAAAAATATATTTTTCTGTAGAAGTTCTGATTCCACTCTACCTCCCATCTCTCTTACCTTAAGTAAAGTAGGATGATAGTAAATTTAAACTTTCATTCCTTTTACTTGAAACATCTGTATAGGACAATCTTTGACACAGTCCTTCCTCAATGTTGCCAAATGGTCAATCCTCAGTTTTCCTCTTATTTTGATATCTCTTAGCAGCATCTATTGTTTGCTGACATTTCCTTCATTCTTAAAAGACTCTGTTACTTGTCTTTAGGGCCCTACAACCTCCTGCTTTCCCCCTTTGTCCATTGATTACTTCATCTCAAACTCCCTTGCTAGCTCTCCCCCCTCTTCCTGAGCTCAACTGTTGTTTCCCTAGGGACTCCATCCTCTCTGTCACAGCTCCAATCCTAAGGGATTTCTGTCATCTCAGAGCCTCCAATACCACCTACCAACTGATAACTCCCACATGTACATCTCCAGCCCTGCCTCTCCTGTGAGCTCCAGACGCCTTTCTAACCTGCCTGCTCAACACCTCTTCTTGGATGTCTAAGCAGCTTAGCAAACTCAATATATCAAAAATTGAACTACTGATCAATTTCTCCTTGACCCTCCTACCCAGTGAGCCTCATTGTCATGGCCCAAGGCACTGTCATCTCTTTATTCAGTTCCTCCCAACTATCATCCTTCTTCAATTCTTACTCATCCCAGCAGTGGCTAGTTGTTACAAAATAGCCAGTGTAATTCTGGCAAACATAAATCAGATCATGTTAAAACTTCACAGTGGTTTCCCATTGCACTTAGAATAACATTTAAAGCCATATCTCTGGCCCAAACATCTCCCATGACCTGGCCCCTGCCCACTGCTCCTATCTCACGTCCTCCCACTCCCCTTTTTTTTTTTTTCTCCCACTCCCCTTTTAACTGTTCTAACCCCACTGCCCTTGCAGTCCCTGAACATACATCATTATTCCCGTCCTAAAGTCTATGTATTAGCCAATTTCTTTTTTGGGGATACTTTTCTCTATACCTTTACATAGATAATTACCCTCCCTTTAGGTTCTTATTCAAATGTTATTTTTTCAGAGACGTTTACCTTATATTTCTTATCTTTATCATTCACCCTTCATTCTACTTTATATTTCTCCATGAAACTTATGCATATAAAGTTTTGTACTTGTCTATTTGTTCCTTTACATTTACAAGAATTTACATTTACAAGAAATTACATTTACAATTTACAAGAATGTAAATTCCATAGGAGCAGGGACTTCTACTTTGTTTACTTTGTTGAAACTTGTATCCTCAGCATGCAGAATAGTGCTATGTGTGTAGCTTCTCTGTGGATATTTTGCACGACAAATGAATGAAATGATCTATCACAGCTCTCTGACACTGTCATTTCTGTAAAGAAATGAACGAAAAGACGTTGATGGACATTTGATGTAATATTTGTTAAAAGGAACCTAACTGGAAGAAACAAAATCTTTCTACGTGATAAGGAAAAAAGAGAGAAATATATAGGTAATGGATTTAATTCACATAGTTATCAAAATATAAGAAAATAAGAAGGACATAAAAGGAAAAGATACTATTCAGTAAGATACATTTTAGTTGTTTGGAGTTTTAGGTGGTTCCATATGAATTTTTAGAATTGTTTTTTCCATTTCTATAAAAATGTCTTTGGACCTTTGATAGAGATTGCATCAGATCTGTAGCTGGTTTTGGGTAGGATAGATGTATTAACCATATTAATTCTTCCAATTCATGAATATGCATATATTTCTATTTATTTTTGTCTTCTTCAATTTCTTTCATCTATGTTTTGTAGTTTTCTGTACACAGAACTGTCACTTCCTTGCTTAAATTTATTCATAGGTATTTTTAAAATGCAATGGTGAATGGGATTATTTTCTTGATATCTTTTTTGGATAGTTTATGATTAGTATATAGAACAACTGATTTTTTTAATGGTGATTATTCTTTTTATTTTTTAAAAAGATTTTATTTATTTGTCATAGAGAGAGTACAAGCAGGGGGATCAGTAGGCACTGGGAGAAACAAGCTCCCCACTGAGCAAGGAGCCTGATGCAGGACTCAATCCAAGGACCCTAGGACAATGACCTGAGCCAAAAGTGGACAATTAACTGACTGCATCACCCAGCGTCCCGATGGTTATTATTCTTAATAATACTGTATTGTAAATTCAAAATTCGCTAAAAGAGTAGATCTTACAATTTCTCCTTCAAGGTAACTGTGTGAGGTGATGGCTACACAACGGGTTTGCCTGTCATTTCACAGTGTGTATGCATATCAAAACATCACAGTGTACACTGAAAATATACACACTTTTTATTTGTCAATTATACTTTAGTAAATTTGGGGGTGAGTAGAAAAAGCCTATTTAAAAAAATTTTCCCTATTTTCCTGAAGATGTGGTTTTTAATGGTTACTTACTTTCCAAAGGGGGCTATGGTCAGCTCTCAATCCTAGTTAGGTGCAAGGCTCTCCCCTGTTATGAATGCAGAAGCTCTAAACCAACTGGATTCTCACATGTCCTCTGGGGAAACAAGAAGCTTCATCACCACTCTCTATTATTTCAATTTGTGTTCTGAAGGCTTATCCATTTATTTAAAAGGATAATTTAAAAATATTTTTTCTGACGGTCTATTGGAGAGAATTATTGGAGAGAATTTCCCTAATATGGCAAAGGGAACAAGCATCAAAATCCAGGAGGTGCAGAGAACCCCCCTCAAAGTCAACAAGAATAGGTCCCCACCCCGTCACCTAATAGTAAAATTTACAAGTCTTAGTGACAAAGAGAAAATTCTGAAAGCAGCTCGGGAAAAGAAGTCTGTAACATACAATGTTTACAAATTTTTTACAATGGTAAAAATATTAGATTGGCAGCAGACTTATCCACAGAGACCTGGCAGGCCAGAAAGAGCTGGAATGATATATTCAGCGCACTAAATGAGAAAAACATGCAGCCAAGAATACTCTATCCAGCTAGGCTATCATTGAAAATAGAAGGAGAGATAAAAAGCTTCCAGGACAAACAAAAACTGAAAGAATTTGCAAACACCAAACCAGCTCTACAGGAAATATTGAAGGTACAGAGACAATAAACAGTAACAGTCACCTTACAGGCAATACAATGGCACTAAATTCATATCTCTCATATGAATGTTAATGGGCTAAATGCCCCAATCAAAAGACACAGGGTATCAGAATGGATAAAAAAACAAAACCCATCAGTATGTTGCCTACAAGAAACTCATTTTAGAAGCAAAGACACCTCCAGATTTAAAGTGAGGGGGTGGAAAACAATTTACCATGCTAATGGGCATCAGAAGAAAGCTGGGGTGACAATCCTTATATCAGATCAATTAGATTTTAAGCCAAAGACTATAATAAGAGATGAGGAAGGATGCTATATCATACTCCAAGGGTCTGTCCAACAAGAAGATCTAACAATTTTAAATATCTATGCCCCTAACGTGGGAGCAGCCAACTATATAAACCAATTAATAACAAAATCAAAGAAACATATCAATAATAATACAATAATAGTAGGGGACTTGAACACTTCCTCCCTGAAATGGACAGATCATCCAAGCAAAAGATCAACAAGAAACTCATTTTAGAAGCAAAGACACCTCCAGATTTAAAGTGAGGGGGTGGAAAACAATTTACCATGCTAATGGGCATCAGAAGAAAGCTGGGGTGACAATCCTTATATCAGATCAATTAGATTTTAAGCCAAAGACTATAATAAGAGATGAGGAAGGATGCTATATCATACTCCAAGGGTCTGTCCAACAAGAAGATCTAACAATTTTAAATATCTATGCCCCTAACGTGGGAGCAGCCAACTATATAAACCAATTAATAACAAAATCAAAGAAACATATCAATAATAATACAATAATAGTAGGGGACTTGAACACTTCCTCCCTGAAATGGACAGATCATCCAAGCAAAAGATCAACAAGGAAATATAGGCCTTAAATGACACACTGGACCAGATGGACATCACAGATATATTCAGAACATTTCATCCCAAAGCAGCAGAATACACATTCTTCTCTAGTGCACATGGAACATTCTCCAGAATAGATCACATCCTGGGTCACAAATCAGGTCTCAACCGGTATCAAAAGATTGGGATCATTCCCTGCATATTTTCAGACCACAATGCTCTGAAGCTAGAACTCAATCACAAGAGGAAAGCTGGAAAGAACCCAAATACATGGAGACTAAACAGCATCCTTCTAAAGAATGAATGGGTCAATCAGGAAATTAAAGAAGAATTGAAAAAATTCATGGAAACAAATGACAATGAAAACACAATGGTTCAAAATCTGTGAGACACAGCAAAGGCAGTCCTGAGAGGAAAATATATAGTGGTACAAGCCTTTCTCAAGAAACAAGAAAGGTCTCAAGTACACAACCTAACCTTACACCTAAAGGAGCTGGAGAAAGAACAACAAAAAAAACCCCTAAACCCAGCAGGAGAAGATTAATCATAAAGATCAGAGCAGAAATCACTGAAATAGAAACCAAAAAAAAAAAACAATAGAAAAAATCAATGAAACTAGGAGCTGGTTCTTTGAAAGAATCAATAAGATTGATAAACCCCTGGCCAGACTCATCAAAAAGAAAAGAGAAAGGACCCAAATAAATAAAATAATGAATGAAAGAGGAGAGATCACAACTAACACCAAAGAAATACAGACAATTATAAGAACATACTATGAGCAACTCTACGCCAACAAATTTGACAATCTGGAAGAAATGGATGCATTCCTAGAGACAGATAAACTACCACAACTGAACCAGGAAGAAATAGAAAACATGAACAGGCCCATAACCAGTAAGGAGATTGAAACAGTCATCAAAAATCTCCAAACAAACAAAAGCCCAGGGCAAGACGGCTTCCCAGGGGAATTCCACCAAACATTTAAAGAAGATTAATTCCTATTCTCCTGAAACTGTTCCAAAAATAGAAATGGAAGGAAAAATTCCAAACTCATTTTATGAGGCCAGCATCACCTTGATCCCAAAACCAGACAAGGATCCCACCAAAAAAGAGAACTACAGACCAATATCCTTGATGAACACAGATGCAAAAATTCTCACCAAAATACTAGCCAATAGGATTCAACAGTATATTAAAAGGATTATTCACCACGATCAAGTGGGATTTATTCCAGGGCTGCAGGGTTGGTTCAACATCTGCAAATCAATCAATGTGATAGAACACATTAATAAAAGAAAGAACAAGAACCATGTGATACTCTCAATAGATGCTGAAAAAGCATTTGACAAGGTATAGCATCCCTTCCTGATCAAAACTCTTCAAAGTATAGGGATAGAGGACACATACCTCAATATTATCAAAGCCATTTATGAAAAACCCACCGCTAATATCATTCTCAATGGAGAAAAACTGAAAACTTTTCTGTTAAGGTCAGGAACACGGCAGGGATGTCCATTATCACCACTGCTATTCAACATAGTACTAGAAGTCCTAGACTCAGCAATCAGACAACAAAAAGAAATTAAAGGCATCCAAATCGGCAAAGAAGAAGTCAAACTGTCACTCTTCACAGACGATGTCATACTATATGTGGAAAACCCAAAAGACTCCACTCCAAAACTGCTAGAACTTGTCCAGGAATTCAGTAAAGTGTCAGGAAATAAAATCAATGCACAGAAATCAGTTGCATTTCTGTACACCAACAACAAGACAGAAGAAAGAGAAATTAAGGAGCCAATCCCATTTACAATTGCACCCAAAACTATAAGATACCTAGGAATAAACCTAACCAAAGAGGCTAAGAATCTATATGCAGAAAACTATAAAGTACTCATGAAAGAAATTGAGGAAGACACAAAGAAATGGAAAAATGTTCCATGCTCCTGGATTGGAAGAATAAATATTGTGAAAATGTCTATGCTACCTAAAGCAATCTACACATTTAATGCAATCCCTATCAAAATCCCATCCATTTTTTTTTCAAAGAAATGGAACAAATAATCCTAAAATTTATATGGAACAAGAAAAGACCTCGAATAGCCAAAGGAATATTGAAAAAGAAAGCCAAAGTGGGTGGCATCACAATTCCGGACTTCAAGCTCTATTACAAAGCTGTCATCATCAAGACAGCATGGTACTGGCACAAAAACAGACACATAGATCAATGGAACAGAATAGAGAGCCCAGAAATAGACCCTCAACTCTATGGTCAACTAATCTTTGACAAAGCAGGAAAGAATGTCCAACAGAAAAAAGACAGCCTCTTCAATAAATGGTGCTGGGAAAATTGGACAGCCACATGCAGAAAAATGAAATTGGACCACTTCCTTACACCAAACACGAAAATAGACTCCAAATGGATGAAGGACCTCAATGTGAGAAAGGAATCCATCAAAATCCTTGAGGAGAATGCAGGCAGCAACCTCTTCGACCTCAGCTGTAGCAACATCTTCCTAGGAACAACGGCAAAGGCAAGGGAAGCAAGGGCAAAAATGAACTATTGGGATTTCATCAAGATTAAAAGCTTTTGCACAGCAAAGGAAACAGTTAACAAAACCAAAAGACAACTGACAGAATGGGAGAAGATATTTGCAAACGACATATCAGATAAAGGGCTAGTATCCAAAATCTATAAGGAACTTAGCAAACTCAACACCCAAAGAACAAACAATCCAATCAAGAAATGGGCAGAGGACATGAACAGACATTTCTGCAAAGAAGACATCCAGATGGCCAACAGACACATGAAAAAGTGCTCCACGTCACTCGGCATCAGGGAAATACAAATCAAAACCACAATGAGATATCACCTCACACCAGTCAGAATGGCTAAAATTAACAAGTCAGGAAATGACAGATGCTGGCGAGGATGTGGAGAAAGGGGAACCCTCCTCCACTGTTGGTGGGAATGCAAGCTGGTGCAACCACTCTGGAAAACAGCATGGAGGTTCCTCAAAATGTTGAAAATAGAACTACCCTATGACCCAGCAATTGCACTACTGGGTATTTACCCTAAAGATACAAACATAGTGATCCGAAGGGGCACGTGTACCCGAATGTTTATAGCAGCAATGTCTACAATAGCCAGACTATGGAAAGAACCTAGATGTCCATCAACAGATGAATGGATAAAGAAGAGGTGGTATATATACACAATGGAATACTATGCAGCCATCAAAAGAAATGAAATCTTGCCATTTGTGACGACGTGGATGGAACTAGAGGGTATCATGCTTAGTGAAATAAATCAATCAGAGAAAGACAGCTATCATATGATCTCCCTGATATGAGGATGTGGAGATGCAACATGGGGGGTTAGGGGGATAGGAGAAGAATAAATGAAACAAGATGGGATTGGGAGGGAGACAAACCATAAATGACTCTTAATCTCACAAAACAAACTGGGGGTTGCTGGGGGGAGGTGGGGTTAGGAGAGGGGGAGGGGTTATGGAGATTGGGGAGGGTATGTGCTATCGTGAGTGCTGTGAAGTGTATAAACCTAGTGATTCACAGACCTGTACCCCTGGGGATAAAAATACATTATATGTTCATTAAAAAAAAAAAAAAAAGAAAGAAAGAAAGGATGAATACCCAACTTTTGTAGCAACATGGACGGGACTGGAAGTGATTATGCTGAGTGAAATAAGTCAAGCAGAGAGAGTCAAGTATCATATGGTTTCACTTATTTGTGGAGCATAACAAATGACATGGAGGACAATGGGAGATGGAGAGGAGAAGGAAGTTGAGGGAAATTGGAAGGAGAGGCAAACCATAAGAGACTATGGACTCTGAAAAACAACCTGAGGGTTTTGAAGGGTCGGGGGTGGGAGGTTGGGGGAACCAGGTGGTGGGTAGTAGGGAGGGCATGTATTGCATGGAGCACTGGGTATTGTGCAAAAACAATGAATACTGTTTTGCTGAAAAAATTAATTAATTAATTAAAAGTAAAAATATATATATTTTTTCTGACATTTATGTGTGTGTGTGTGTGTGTGTGTGTGTGTGTAATGGAGCAGAGGTTTTAGGATCTCTGAATTTTGCAGAATCAAAACCTGACATGTTATCCCTCTAATCAAATAAAATACAAGTGTACTTTTAGAATGAAATAAATTAGCCCTTTGTTAAAGGATGGGGTAAAAAAAAGAAAAAAGAAAAAAGACACACTTGCACCTATTTAATGTTCCCCCCTAACCAAATTACCTTCACTGACAGGTATTCTGATCCTTTGAGAGAGTCTCTTTGCAGGATAAAGGGATTTATTGGACTGCATGGGAGACTCACCCAGATCAAAGAGCAGATGGAGGAATCAGACTTGGAACAGCTCCAGAGAGTCTTGGTAGCAGCACTGATAAAGTCTCCCAGACATTTAATTAACTCCAACCATTTTGGGTTGCTTTATGAATCTGCATATTTGAGAGCATCTAATTGGTTTATCTTACGTTAATTTGCTAATCCCTTGATGTGGCAAAGAGTGGTAACTATTTCTAAGCATCCACTTCTCCTTCTTTCTTTCCATAACAGAACTCCTTCTGGGTTTCATCTGGGTACAGACTAACCAGCTGGAGACCATTTCCTTTGCAGCCAGGTGTGACCTTTAGTTAGTCTTGGTTAATGCAATGTCAACAGAAATGATACGACGTTCAGGTTCTCTTAAAGATAAAGCCATTTTCTGTAGAGTTTGTTTTTCCTATCTCCAATGCAGAAACATGGACATGTGGGATGTTAGCCCTGACAGATCAGAAGAGTAAGGGATGGCAGATGAAAGGATTGCAACCCTGGAATGATGTTCTGGAGCAAAGCTGATCTGCCAGCCTAAAATGACCACTACTAGGGGAGAGAAGAAATAAACTCCTGCCTCATTTATTTAGAACCTCCTTTGTTACATCGGCTTATACTTTAACATGACTATGGCCATTCTAGAGAGGGTAAGACACTAGGTTAGCTCACTGTCTTTAAAAAGAATTGGGTTGCTAGAACCACCCCTAAAGTGGAATCAATTCTAGGCAGCCAAAGCAAAAATTTTCAGTAGAGCTTTCATGGGGTACCAAATATATTTTATAGCTTTTATAGAAATAGGCAATTTAAACTTATTACTGTGTTTGGTCTAAGAATATTCTGAGGATTTTGTCCAGTATATCACCCCTTATATTAAAGTATCCCTTAAAATACTTTATTTAGAGCAAAATGCTCAGAAAAGCTTTTGTTCCCCTGGGGTAGTGATCTGATTTTGACTTTGACAGAAAAACTATGTGCATGAAAATGTTCTCCCTTTCAGTTGGCACTAGGAAGCTTAGAGTCAAATTTACAGGTCAGATAATGCGTCTATTGCTCTTCACAGCCTGGAAAATATTGTCTTTTTCGGTTTTTCATCTCACTTCCTTAATTTACTTTTTATTTCCCAGATTTTGACTTTAAACTTCTCTTTCATATTTTGGTATTTTATTCTACATGCCTTCATTGTCACCAGACTCAACTACTGTATAAGTTGGTAGACCATAAATAAATGAGAAAGGAATTCAATAAACAGAATGTTCATGATTCTGAAATATACATGTTCAACTTCACTTTTTCCAGGGAACTTTTACCTACCTTCTTTCTAACCTGGCCAAGTTCCGTTTTTCTTTCAAAGTTTCTTTCTTCGTCTTCTTTTTTTTTTTTTAAGATTTTATTTATTTATTTGTATGTGTGTGTGTATGTGTGTGTGTGTGAGAGAGAGAGAGAGAGAGAGAGAGCGAGAGCATGAGCTGGGGGAGCAGCTGGCAGAGGGAGAAGTGGACTCCCCATTGAGCAAGGAGCCCAATGTGGGACCCAGTTCCAAGACCCCAGGATCATGACCTGAGCCGAAGGCAGATGTTTAACCAACTCAACCACCCAGGTGTCCCTCCTTTCAATGTCTCTATATTTTCTCCATTCTCCTCTCCCTTACTCTCCCAACCAAGCCCTTAGATCTTTAATTATGGCCATTGAGCCTTATGCTTAGGACACATTAGAATCAAAGTTTTTTTTTTCAGTATTTAAATTTATTTTTTCAGCATAACAGTGTTCATTGTTTTTGCACAACACCCAGTGCTCCATGCAATACGTGCCCTCCCTATTACCCACCACCTGGTTCCCCCAACCTCCCACCCCCGACCCTTCAAAACCCTCAGGTTGTTTTTCAGAGTCCATAGTCTCTTATGGTTCGCCTCCCCTTCCAATTTTTTTTTTTATAAACATATAATGTATTTTTATCCCCAGGGGTACAGGTCTGTGAATCGCCAGGTTTACACACTTCACAGAATCAAAGTTTTAATTGACTTAAAGCTTATACAACATTGGGGACTCTTCTTTACTAAGTGCACACTTAAGAATTAAAGTGAATGTTTACTTAGAATGAGAAATCATAATGATACATAAGTTTAAAAAAAAAAGAAAGAAACTGACGAGTACCACAGACACAACGAAATCTGGGGAAACATTTTATATTATTATTAAAGTGCCAAACATACTGTATAATGCTCATTTTCCTACAAATTTTGGCTGCATACCCATTATTAGAAATGCCATTTAAACTTCTAGGATGATTGTTAAATTGAGGAAATATGAATGACCAATAGATATCAACATATAAAACATGATTTCAGGAGTTTTTTTTTTTTTTTTCTAGTGCAGGGACTTGTCTTAAATACTTTTGGGATCTTTGACACGTCTTGAACGGTTTGCTCTTTAAACACTCTTTGCAGTCGTATATTGTAATTTTTTTTATCGCTGTCAGTATTTCATGTCCAATCAACCTGAAATTAAATAATCTTCTAATGTGTTCATTAATTCATACATTTTCATTAATTCAATTAATAAACAGGCAAAGAGTTCCCACTTTAATTCGAAATTTATATCTTCCTCTTAATGGATGATTGCTTTTGCAACTGTGCAAAAATTTTTGTTATAAATTGCTTCCTAATGTAAGAATAATTTCCACTGACTTCATTATTCATCTTTATCACTTTTGTTTCATATTCCATTAATTCTGTGATTCTTTCTTTTGGTGTTTTTAATTTTAAAGATAATACATGAACGATGTCTCATGTATGTTACAGTAATATGCAACTTCTCACTTATTTTATTACAACACTCCCAAATGTCTTTTCAAATTTTAATTAGCAGAACTTTTTGAGCTGATCAAATATGCCCTTCTTATAAAAAATGGTACTTTTTATAACATGATATCAGGCACCATGTAGTGTATTTTTGACAGAAGAGAATGTCTTTTTGACTGGCATTTGATGAAAAAATAAATGTTCAGTTTAAGAGTGTTATATATCCAAAGATTGCAACATTTCCTCCCAGACTGGCATGTTGCCCCTTACGTTTCAGACCTGATTTTTCTACCATTACCCTTTCATACTTCTAGACCTGGGGGCCACTGTTTCTATTCATATCACGATGTGGCCCTTGGCTGCAGCTTGTTTCACAAAACACGATACGTTAGCACAGCAGGGACTAGCAGCATTCTTGGAAGCTGTTCTTTCTCTGGGACAGTGGGTAAGGAGTTGAAAATGACAGCAAAATGCATAAATACATTCTACAAAAGTCAAACGAAAGGTACCTCCAACAAACTACCCTAATCCTGATCCCAGAAATGCCTGAGGCCACTCTAGTGTTACCTGGCAAAGGTAACAACAAAAGTCAGGGTGAAGACAGGCCTCTGTCCTGACTCAATGTGTTCAGCATTTGCAAATTTACCAAATCATATGGCTATGTGAATGTACTACTAGCATCCTTTCAGGGATGCCCTGAAGCTTAAGCTTTATTTGCTTCATGGCAAATCAGCATTGGGTTGAGTGTAGATTGAAACTTGTACAGAGAAAAAAACCATATCATAGGGGTCCTTTTTGGAAAGGCCATTCTTAGAAAATGACTTTAAATACTACTTTTGGCAGTAATTATTTCAATAACTATAAGAATATATTCTTGAATGGAAAAATTCAAGGTAAAATTATCTTTTAAAATAACTTACCCTTGATTTTGTAAGTAATACATGCAAATGATACAAAATTGCATTTTCAATTGCATCCTTTAGAGAGAGCCACTGCCAAAATTTTACTGTTTCCTTGCAGTACTTCAAGTATATTTTTAAATAGTTAATATCTATAAACAGAATTGTACTGTTATTTAAAAATTATATGATTATATATTATATATCTATATGAGCTATCTATACATTTAATACCCACATGAACTAATTTCTTTCTTTTTCAAAGTATGTTTTCTAGCTCTGTTGGCTAAAAAGGCCTGGAAACAATAAAAACCCATTGAAAATGAACACACCAGCACACAGACACTGATGTCTGAATTCCATGGCCTTTATTTCTTCATATACGTTTTCTACCCCTTCCTCTCTTCTCCTTCTGAGACCCCTATTATGCAGGTGTGATTCTGCTTGATGTTGTCCCACAGGTTCCTTAAGCTAACGGGCCCTCTTAAGATTCTCTTTTTTCAGTGGACATGGAGAAGCAACATGGGGGGGTAGGGGGATAGGAGAAGAGTAAATGAAACAAGATGGGATTGGGAGGGAGACAAACCATAAATGACTCTTCATCTCACAAAACAAACTGGGGGTTGCTGGGGGGAGGTGGGATTGGGAGAGGGGGAGCGGGCTATGGACATTGGGGAGGGGAGGCGAACCATAAGAGACTATGGACTCCGAAAAACAACCTGAGGGTTTTGAAGGGTCAGGGGTGGGAGGTTGGGGGAACAGGTGGTGGGTAATGGGGAGGGCACGTTTTGCATGGAGCACTGGGTGTTGTGCAAAAAGAATGAATACTGTTACGCTGAAAAAATAAATAAAATGGAAAAAAAAAAAAGATTCTCTTTTTTCTTTCTTTCTTTCTTCCTTCCTTCCTTCCTTCCTTTCTTTCTTTCTTTCTTTTTTTTTTTTTTTTTTTTGTGGCTCTATTTTTGTGAGTTCCACTGCCCTGTCTTCCAGGTCACTGATTCATTCTTCTACTTCATCTGGTCTGCTGTTGAAGTGCTCTAGTGTATTTTTCAGTTCAGTTGTTTTTTCCTTCAGCTCAATGAGGTCTGCTTGTTATTTCATTATGTTCTTTATCTCTTTGTTGAGGTTCTCACTGTGTTGTTCACCCACTTTTCTCCCAACTATGACCAAACAGTATGGTATTAGCATAAAAACAGACACATAGATCAGTGGAACAGAATAGAAAGTACAGAAATAAAGCCACACATATATGGTCAATTGATTTATGACAAAGGAACCAAGAATGTGCAATGAGAAGGGGACAGTCCCTTTGATGAATGGTGTTGGGAAAACAGGACAGCCACATGCAAAAGAATGAAACTAGACCACTGTCTAATACCACATCCCAAAATTAACTCAAATGGATTAAAGACTTGAATGTAAGACATAAAACCATAAAATTTCTAGAAGATAACACAGGTGGTAAACTCTTTGATGTTGGTCTTAGCAGTGTTTCTTTGGATCCAACTTCAAAGGCAAGGGCAACAAAAGCAAAAATAAACAAATGTGACCACGCTAAACTAAAAATCTTCTGAGTAGTGGAGGAAATCATCAGCAAAATGAAAAGGCAATCTATTGAATGAAAGAAGATATCTGCAAATTACATATCCAAAAAGGGATTAATATCCAAAATATATAAAGAACTTAGAAAACTCAACAACAACAAAAAACAATCTGATTAAAAAATGGACAGAGGAGGGACTGTGGAAGCTCAGTGGGTTAAGCCACTGCCTTCAGCTCAGGTCATGATCCCAGGGTCCTGGGATTGAGTCCCGCATTGGGCTCCTTGCTCAGTAGAGAGCCTGATTCTCTCCCTGCCTGCTTGTGTACTCCCTCTCTTCTTCTCTCTGACAAATAAATTAAAAAAAAAATTGGACAGAGGGTCTCAATAGATATTTTTCAAAGAAGACATATGGATGGCCAATAGGCACACGAAAAAACGGTCTGTATCACTTTTTATCAGGGACTATTAATTGGTACAGCCACCATAGAAAACAGTATAGGGATTTCTCAAAATGATTAAAATGGAACTACCATATGAGTTAGCTATTCCAATTCTAGGGTTTTATCCCCAAACTGGAAAACCCTATATCAAAAAGATATATGCATCCTGTGTTCATTGTAGCATTATTTATAATAGTTAAGACATGGAAACAACCTAAGTGTATATCAGTGTATACATGGTTAAAGTAGATGTGGTATATAAATACCCAACCACAAAAAAAGGAGGAAATTTTGTCATTTGCAACAATATGGATGGATCTTGAGGGCATTACACTAAGTGAAATAATTCAGATGGAGAAAGACAAATACTATATGATTTCAGTTACATGTGAAATCTGTGAAAAAAAATGTGAAAAAATTTCACATTTACATGTGAAAAAACAAGACAAACAAACAAACAAAATAAAACTCACAGAAACAGAGAACAGATTGGTGGTTACTACAGGGGAAGAAGGTTGAGGGATAGGCAAATGGCTGAAAGAGATCATTTATATGGTGATGAATGATAACTAGAGATGGTGGCAATCATTTTGCTGTGTATACAAATGCTGAATTACAACTTCGCACATCTAAACTTATAGAGTGCTATAGACCAATTTTTACCTTAAAAATAAAACAAATAAACAATTAATATAAAAATAATTAATTAAATTTGTTTATTTTTACATTTATCTTATCTTGAGTATAAACTGTATTTCAAAAGAACTAAATAGTCCTAGTTGATGGGAGAAGTCGTTATTGAAGAATTTCAGGTGATGATAGTTTAAACATGAAAGAATTAGAAAATTCCCATCTTTGCAACACCCTAATGAAAAAATTAATACAGGCAACTATCATTCATGGGCATAGATATTAGATCAAAAACTGATGTGGGAAAAATTTAGAAAATAAAACTGATGCAGAGCATCACAATAGAGAAAATAGATTGTCATCACCTGAAATCACTGCTCAACCTCACCCTCCCTAAAATATTTCATGTCTCTCATATGATGCAAACTGAAACACACTGCAGTGTCAAAAATAAAAACAAAAAAAAAACATTTTTGCCAGACATGTTATACCTAATAGCAATCAAGACTCAATATGGAAACAATGTCCATTTAGAGAAAATACGGGGGATGGAGGAACAAATTAAGTGCCTTGGAGGAGTCAAGCAGGCTAATCCAAAGTGTGGAACATTCTACAAAGCAATAACCTTGTTTTCCACAAAAATAAATCTGACAAAGGTGGGAAAAAAGATGAGTAGAAAGTGGTACATTAAAGTGGAGTTAAGGGACACATCAATTCAATGTAATGTACAAGTCTTACTTGGATCTTGTTTCAAACAAACCAACTATAAAACACACTTTTATAGCTTTTTTAAAAAGATTTTATTTATTTATTTATTTATTTGACAGAGAGAGAGAGAGAAAAGAAGAGTGCAAACACAAGCAGGGGGAGTGGCAGGCAGGAAAGAAGCAGTCTCCCCACTGAGCAAGAAGCCCTACGGGACGCAATCCCAGGATCCTGAGATAATGACCTGAGCTGAAGGCAGAGGCTTTTTTTTTTTTTTTTTTTTTTTTTCAGATTTTATTTATTTATTTGACAGAGAGAGAGATCACAAGTAGGAAGAGAGGCAGGCAGAGAGAGGGGGAAGCGGGCTCCCTGCTGAGCAGAGAGCCTGATGCAGGGCTTGATCCCATGACCCCAAGACCATGACCTGAGCCAAAGGCAGAGGCTTAACCCCCTGAGCCACCCAGGCGCCCCAAAACACAATTTTAATATAATAGAACATTTATTTATGGACACTAGATGATCTCAAGGAATTTTTACTTTCTTACAAATGGTAATTGCGTTGCAGTTAAATTTTATAAATGACAAATATTTAGATGTATAATGAAGGACGTTGGGGTGAAAGAACATAATATCTACAATTTGCTTTTAAATTTTTTTGTAAAGATAAAAGAAAAAAGAAAAGAGACTAGGTGAAGCTAAACAATCATTTTTAAAATTTGGTTGATGGTTTCATTATCTTCACAAATTAAAAATATGTACTTTAGATAGAGACTGTTTAATAATATGGGATGTGAGCCACTGAAATTAGGGTCATGTAGAGAAAACTAGTGAAGCCTCTGCTCAGAAGGGCACACAAATTTGTGTATTATTTCCCAGTTTTCTGTTCATTTTGCTATTTCTTACCTACACATGTACCATCCAGTAATTGTGTTTGTGTGTGTTTAAAAAAGAATAAAATGGGTTTGTTATGCTGAAATGGAAAATTCTTCCAAATAAAGTAAATTAACAAGGTAAATATTTTATATAACTTTAAAAGGATGAATAAATGATAGAGACAGACAGATGGTAGTAGGGGAGTAGTGGGATAGACCCATAGATGGGTATGCTGGAGTAATGTGGGAAGAAAATACAGAGCAGGAAAAAGTCATCCCTGGGGAGAGAACCCCAAATGGGAAATGGGACTTTTACTTTTTTTTACACTTTCACTTTTCAAACTGAACACCTGTGTTGTTTTTATTTCTTTTTAATCACAGAAAGGTGTATCATTAATTTAATTGCCTTGTTAAAATAAACTATGACTTAAATAAATGAGTATTCATATATTACACCACACATTCATGATTTATTAATAAGATATATTTGTAATAGAATTCATTTGTTGAAAAGTGATTGTAATGGATATTTCAGCTGATATGGCCAAACTGTGCTTGCTAAAGTTTGGTTCAATGTACTCTCTCACCATATATATGATAGGATATATCATATATCCATATGTAGGATATATACATATATAAGCATATTTATATATATATGTGAAGAGAGTTTATGAAGTTATCACTTTGTCTTTTTTTTCTTTTAAGATTTTATTTATTTGTTTGACAGAGAGAGAGATCACAAGTAGGCAGAGAGCCTGATGCGGGGCTCAATCCCAGAACCCCGAGATCATGACCTGAGCCAAAGGCAGCGGCTTAATCCACTGAGCCACCCAGGAGCCCCAAGTTATCACTTTGTCTTAATCTTAGTTGTTTTTTCTTATTATTGCTGTGTAAGAATTTTCTCAAAAACCTTTACAGAATCTATTGTTATACTGCATTTCATTTTGAACTAATAATTAAAGAATATTAATTGATTTTCTAAAAATAAAGCATCTTTGAATTTCATGAATCTAAAAAAATATGTATTTCATATCATTGACTTAAAACACCATGAGATTGAATATTCTTAAATAAAGTATTTTTATATTCAAATACAACACTTCACTGTATAATATTAGAAAAAATGAAATAAAAATCATTTGAAATCTGCTCACTGAAAAATAATCATTGTTAATATTTGGGTCTAATATTTACATAAGTAGGATACTGCTGTAATAAAGTTTCTACCTGCTAGCATCCAGTCAAGAAATATCATCATATGTGCACAATATGGAATTATTCTCCCAAAAAAACAATTTTTTTAAGTTTATCTAAAATTCTGAATTATTGTTACTTACACATGACTTAATATCCTATAAGCTAAACTTTTCCTGTGATGTCTGCTGTTGAATTTGTTTGGCATATAATTTAATTTGCTAAATTTATATTTTCTCATCTATTTGTCAACTGTCAGAGCAACATGCACATAAATTTAACAAGCATTTGTTGAATGCCTACTATGTGCCACATAAGATACACTGATAAATTAGATATTGTTGCAGTCCACGAAGAATGAGAGTCTATTAAATAATATGGGTATATGAATTAAAATGTGACAGATACTCTAATGAATGTATATTGAGACAATATGGAGCACAGAAGAAGGAGCAGTTGACTTTTCCTGTGAAGATATAAAAAGAATACTTTAATTAGCAGGGCTATTTATGCTCAATTTTGAAAGATGATCGAGTTTTGGGGTGGGAATCATAGTGAAATGGCATTCAAAATGTAGCTAGCAGAGACAACCAAGACAGGATGGCATAAACCCCAGTTGTATGGGACGCACAGTACAGACTCAAGATGAATGTAGCACAGTGAGTGGGGTGAGGGGGTTGGGGCATAGAAGAAGCCAGGGGGCACTTAGGAGAGATAAGACTAACTGGTAGGCACAGCCAATGGAGCCTATAACAGAAAAGCTTAATAAAAACTTGGTATTTTAACAAATTTACACATAATGCAGGAATGCACAAAAGCTAACTTCAAACTATTTTCTCAAGTATTGATAATTTTTTTTTGTCCTCCATCTTTAAAATTAAGACATTAGAGTATTTTATTTCTACTCCTCAGGAGGAAGGCAGGAATAGATTTTAAAACATGATCAAGTAAGCTGGACACAACGATCCAATAAATGCGAGTACGAGATCATTAACGTTGTATAATGACAGTTCTGGAGGTTTTCTCGGCCAGTGCCTGGTTGGCAGCAACTAAAGAGCAACCAGAACCATTAAAGGCAAAGTAAGCTTTTATGAGCTTTGGAATTTCATGGCAGATTTTGGATGCCTGCTTTGTTATAAAACTGAATAGTGTTTCATTTGAAGAAAGGATTAAATTGCATCAAAAGGAAGACTTCATTTGTGAAGTCCAAAATTAGAATAGGTGTGTTTGTTTTCTATATTGTTGTTTCTACACCTGTTTCTTTGTTTGATAACAGGAACGGTCTACTAATTTAGACCTGATAAAGCATTCTGATGTCTCACAGAGGCATAACAGGAATCTGATCAACATTGGCTTGTTATTCAAGTTTCCAAAAATTCAACTTCTTAGAACTATAATGAATCTCAGAGAATACCAGCATTTTTCTCGAACTCCATTTTTTTTTTTTTTTGGAATTAGAGTTGAGATATTAGAAACCAAGAGTTCATTTATTATCTCATTTTTCACATTTTCAGTTTTAAAGAACTATCTTCTATCCCTCATTTTTTTTTAAAGAAACAAGAATATATTTGTTCCAAGTTGATGGAATGTTAAACTGTCAGTTCTAACTTTCCCCTTTTTTTCAGTTTATGAAACACATAGCTTCAAACAAGTTGCACAGGTCATCCATTTAAATGACATATAGATGTCTCATTTCCAGAGGTGAAACTATATTCCTGCAAAACTAAAGTACGTATCACAGGAAAAATACAATGCAAACCTTCCCGGCATCCAGTACATAGAGGTGCACTCATACCTTGAAACTACTCCACACCTTTGGATTTGTATGATTATGTTGTCACATAAAACAATCCACATGGATTCCTTTTGCTCCAGTGATTGCAAAACAAATTGTTGTCAGACACTGGAAATCTTTTGATATGCCCTCTTAATATGAAAAATAATCAAAGATCACATATTTCTGAAATAGCAACATTGAGCAAGGTAAACTATATGAAGAAAAACAAATGGAAAAATTCATTGCAAAACAATTTTCGTAGAGCAAAGAAGTTGTCAAGTACATCTGATTATAAATATGTGTGAAGTTTCTCCCTTACAGAAGTTCCATATGAGTGTCCAAAGTTCAAAAAGTTAGAGTATAGAAAATGATTTTTTTAACTTTTAATGTAGCTTATTTTGCAGGCAAGATAGTGGCAATCGTGAATAAACCAAAGACGATTGAAATTTTTAAAGTACTCCTTTCGTGAACCTGGAAATCAAACAATAGAGAAATGTGTCACATCTCCTGCATGCTATTTCAGAAAGTATCCGTGCAACAATTAAAAATAAACATCAGATTGACTGACAGCTTTGTACAAATAAAGAAACTTTTTTTGCCTTATAAAATAAATTTGAAAGTCTGGGAAATCATAGCATTTTCAATAAAGACGAAGATATTGGTGTTAAGTGCCCTTTCCCTGTAACACGTGTGTGTGCATGTGCATGCACGCACACACATGCACACGCACACACACACACACACACACACACGTCAAGATGCCTTCCTTACTCTCTTTTATATGGCTTTTCCACATAAGCCAGTCAAGCTTTGCTCAATGCCATGGGCTGCATTCCAGAGTAAAATCCACCTGTTACCAAGGTTTTTCTTCTGATATTCCATAGTAAATTGGAAGCAAGCTGAAGACTCACTGTAAGAAAGCAGTTTGGAAGGTAGACCACTTCCACAGCATTCCATTATACACTGGCTTAAAGAATATTTCCAATATTAAATGCATTTGTAGAATCTTCCAAAAAGTGTAAGTCACTAAAATGTGGATTAGAAACAGTGGAAAATTTTAAAGAGCTGTCTGAAGATTTTGTCGTACCACCAAAGCAGCATACACCATTGCCTGCTTTCATTTTCATGGTACAAGGCTTAAACTGAGCTAAATGAGAAATATGTTTGAATATGTTCAAAAGCCTGGAAATAACTTTGTACTCTACCTGTGCTCTGTTATTGTACCTATCAGGGAGGAACTACATGAATACTATATGAATGTCATTATTAAATTACCTTCCAGACTTGTCTTCCCTGTCCTAAATAGTACAATTTCCCTTAACATAGTCTCATAGTTTCCATTTCTCAAATCTTTAATTATTTGTATTGCTTATTAAGGCTTCTCCAGCTTTTCTCTGCCTCTTTGACTTGCCGCATTGGAAAAATTTGGTAAACGGCTTTGTAATAGAGCTATTGATATTTAAACTTGTGTCAGTTGCATGGAGCTATCATGGTGATTTTCCTATGACATACTGTTGTACACGTAATAGTAATATTTTCTCCTTATTGTAGCATTTTTGTGAAGCATCTATGGAATTTCTATATGATTAATTAGAACAGTAGTATAATTTGAGAGTCATAAGACTTAGTTTTCACTGGTTATCTTGCTACTGAAGTCAGGTATTATAATAATGTAGAAGTAATCCAAATACACATGTTCTGAATATTTCAAAGATCGTAATCACTGGCATTAAAAATGCATCACTTAGTGTTGTCTTCTTTTCAGAGAAATAAGAAAACATGTCATGGGTGGTTTTATCCATTAGAGTGCATTCAGTCATCTTTGCCCAGTAATAGTCTTACTGTCTCTAGCCTTATGCTCTGAGTAGGACAGTACCAAGAGACGGTCAGCTAAAAGGACTTAAGACCAGATCACTTATGTCAGCAGAGTGTTTTGTGAAATTAACACAACTGTACTTGTCATAGGGCCATTGTAATGGAAACCTATTCTTCAACAGTTGACTCCAGAGACCACAAATCATTTTCCCTCCCCGAAGACATGTTTTCAAGAAGAAAGCCAAGGGATGGTTGTTATGGGGGTGACATTGCTGACAAAGAAAAGCTGAAATACATGAAACAGAACCATAGTCAAGCTAACCTTGTTTCTAAAAGTGACAGCTACAATCACTAAAGAGATACTATAATAAAAGAAAGAAAGAAATCCTCCACTCTTCCATACTCTTTATCTTAGAACTTTAAAAAGATTGAGCTACAGGACTTAGGATTCTCTAGGCAAGGGTCTTTTAGGGGTTAGTGTCTTTTCTAGTGACTATAATGTGCAGTCTTGGAAAAAACCCTTTGCAAGCATTCAGAAGATCTGGTTGGAGTGCAGCTCTGCCATTTTTTGGCCATCTAACCCTGTGAATGCCACTCAATCATTATAGGCTTTAGTTCTTCATTTGTAAAACGAAGGGAGTGGATCACCATTCCCATCATACCCTAAGAAATCCATTGTTCTTTAACTTGCTGGCTTCTACCATTATTATTAGAACCTAGTAAGATTAGTTCAAGAGATAATTGAATATGATCATAACATAATTGAAAGGTACAGTATGTGAGGCAAAATAGGGGGTGCTTGTGCATTTGAGGGTTCCCCCATATCATAGGCTTTGGTACAGACTTTATAACCACCCTTCCAACCTGACTTAAGAATGCAATGTCCTGAATGCTGCATGCGAACAAGTGTTCTCTATGCAAAATAAATGTATTTTCAGCTATTCTTATTGAGGGAGATACTATCTTGGGGTACTTCATCAGCAATCCTCCATGAGTTGACCATTATTATATCTGTATTTAGAAAAATAGACACAATTATATTTCATATGAAAGATAAAATATAGACAACATTATCAAGCAAGAGCAGTTATGGCAATGGGCGTTCTTACACATTTCTACACCTGAGTCATGTTCAGATTCCTTGAACACAACAGAACTGAATCATACCTTACCTGGATACAATCCACATACAACACTGCTTATGACTGTCCACCAGCAGACGTCATACCAAAGTGTAGTAACAATTGATGTTACCATTTATAACCAATATAGATCAAGAGATGTGAACCATTGTTACTAACAACAATGTTAGAACCACTCAAAGGTTATTTACAAACTGTGGAAAGCTGAAATTGGATTATGCAAAAAGGCACAAGTAGATAATTATGTAAGACTATAGCTTGTGTCTTATAATTGCTTTTATGTAGGATTTTTGCTTCCTTTACTCCAATCTGTGCTTGACCATTATTCTGGATTAACAATCCAATGAGGTAATCACCAGTTTATGTTAGTCTATTCACCAAAGCAGCTTAATCTTTTTTTTTTACTATAAAGTAGTATTTTATTTTTCTGATTATTAATACATTCTTAGGAAACATTTAAACAATACAGAAATGAACCAAGTATCGGTCATAAGTCTCCTCTATTAGGAGGAGGGTGAGGGATGGATTAAAACTCAGGAATGTCTGTTGCATGATATTCCTTATAAGCTACTGTGCCCAACGAAAAAGTGAAGTAGTTCTGGTTAAGAAAAACCTGAAACTAGAGGAAGAATGTAATAGTACTCCTATTTTCTGAATATCATCATTCAAATGGCAAACCAGCATTTTTGAAATATAAAGACAACCCTGAGAAGAGTGAGCCATAACACATCAAATATCTGGAAGGCAATCTTAGTTTTCCACTTTATTTCCTAACAGAGCACACATTTAAACATGTCCTTTCATGGTAAGCAAAGTAGATTACAATAAAGCAAGACAGTCTAAGAACTCTGGAACTAGACATAATAATAAGTAAAACTGTTAGAACATGAATCAAGAATATATGTGAATAAAATGAAGACATACCCAAAACCTGGCTTTTAAAATACTTACAATAGAGAGGTATAAATAACTTATGATCACAATGTTCTTTTCTTATTAAAAAAAAATACATGTGTAAGTGGGGAATGAGAAAGGCCTTTCTTAATATAGAGAAGAAATCTCTCCTAAACCAAAAGTAAATATTATAATTAACTATGGAACACCAGAGACATTATTACTACAATCTATTAAAGAATGTGATGAAGATTAGGCTGCTGCATTTGAAGTAAGAACATAAAGTAAATATTGAATTCATGTTCATCTCAGCTTCTTTTATCTTCATTCAGTAATAATCAACATTAGACAATTATCTATCAGGCTCTGATGATGCACCAGCAAATTGGTGATATGTCAGAGGTTTTAACAATAAGTCAGCACAGTTGTTGTACTTAGGGAGTTCTCAGCCTAGAGAGGAGATGGAGAAGGATATAAGCAATTATAGATGGTTATGAGAGCCGTGGTGATAAGGGTGAAGAACTGATGGCTGGGGAAGCATTTAAGAAGGGACCACATCACAACAAAAGGTAGCCTCTACACTAAGTCGTAACAAACAAGTAGGATTCAGGACAGTAAATTGAAGACAGAGCGCAGATTATAAATAAAAGGAAGGGGATATGGAAACATTGACACAAAAGACAGAATCTTGTCTGAACGGCAAATATTCAGGATAGTTTTCAAGAGAGTAGTTTAAACAGCTTCCAGTAAGTCAAATCCTGCTAATTTTGGATTTTGATGGGTTTTGAAGATAACCAAAATATTATATGGCTACTGCATTCCTTATAGTTATGAGTTGGTATTAATTATTATTGCAGGAAAATTCTCACTTTAAAATGAGCTTTATCTTTTGTTTGCAGAAAGAAGTCAATTTTGCGTGAAAGTAGAGTGTATCAGGGCCTTTAGCAGAAATCTTGCAATCTTCGACTACTGACCTTGAAACTAACCCCAGTACTCAAGCACCTATGTCTAGAATATATTGAGCAATCAAAACATACATATGAAATAAATAAATGAATGTTGATGGATCTTTATCCACATTAATGACTAGATAGTCTCTGAAGGCCATTTTTGCTCTAAATTTTTAAGATTTTGTAGAAAAACATGTACAGAAAAGTCCCTGTCTCCTTGGAAATTTTCAGAAGAGAAGAAGAAGATGAAGAAGAAGAAGAAAAAGAGGAAGAGGAGGAGGAAGAAGAATGGGGCGGGGGAAGAAGGGCAGGGAGAGAGAGAGGGTGGGAGGGGAAGAGAGGAAGAAGAGAAAATCTGTAGGTGGGAGACATAACACATAGAATATGGAGTCTTTTGTGATGGTCTGGAGTATCCTGTGTCACAGACTCAGTCAACACTGTTCAAATCATTCCCTCTGCTCCCTCGGGCAGTAATTTGATCCCTAACAGGTACATTCATGTTGAGGTCTGTTTAATCCATTTAGAGTATACATCCCAGGTAACACAAGTGTCATGACAAGCTGGAGAGATTTTGAAGATTCCAAAGGTGATTTATTTAGTTGGGCAATGTCATTTGCCTACTGCAGAAGCAGCTTGGGAAATTCATTTAAAAGAAAGGATTTCTTTTAACGCAATACTTCAGCCTGACAGTTAAATGAAAGTTGATATATGCCTCAGGAACGTTCACTTCCTTGGTATGCCCTTCATAACACATTCACAGAATGTTATTTCTCCTAGTCACACCATAAAACTCAGATCATGCCTGTATTTAAATAGAGTTGCTGTTGTTCCACGGAGGATACACTCAGAGTTCAGGTGGGTGACAGGATGGGGTTGTGGAAGAGTTAAAATTCGAAACTGATACAACCAGAGGGAATATCTAATGATGTTATCCTCATGACATAAAGGTATCCATGACCATAAAACTAGGGTGGCTTCTTTTGCTCAAAAAAATTTTGGAAATGACTTATACCTCTAAGAAAAACATGATTATGAAACCATGCCCCACATATTGGAGCCAAATGGAGACACAGGAAGTAAGAAGATGTGATGAATAAAGTAACCTTCATGTTAGAGAGAGAGAGAGAGAGAGAGGAAAGAAAGAAAAACCTCCACTTGGTTGTTCATTCATTCATTCATGCATTCATTTACACATATGCCAAATGCAGAGAGTATTTACCATCTGCCCAGTGTTGTTCTGTTCTCTTAGAATAGAATAGTGGGTGAAGAAAACAAAATTTGCCTACTTGGATTTTACATTCTTGTACAAATAGTAAAAAGTTAATAGATAAAAATAAACAAAACAGAGTCTGTCAGAATATGACAAATGCTATAGAGAAAAATTATTCAGAAAAAGAGAGACAGAGATTAGGGAGTTGGAGGAAAGGGGCAGATGTTAAGATTTTAATATGGTGGGTCTGGAAAGGCCTCCCTGAGAAGATTAAGGAAAATCTGAAGAAGGTGAGAGTGAGCACTAAGGATATCTGGGAAGGAAAGAAATGCTGGCAGAGTAAGAAGGTCTTTTTTATGTAACAAGAAATTGGGCTCATTATTTTATTTAGCATACTGAAGAAAAACCAATGGTCCTCAGATATAAGCGTGATGAGGACTTGCTTGTATAATCTTTGAGTGGTTTCAGAAATTTCCAATAGTCGCTATAAAACATCCTACAGCAATCCTACAGCAACCAGTTATTTTACTGGTTGAAAAATAACAAGCATGTCCTTAAAGGCTCTGAGAGCCCATGGGTTATACAGGCCGGTTTGTATAAAAGATGATGTACGGTAAATTCCTTTATTTTCACCTGGGGCCGAACTCCTTTAAGGCATAGGTTAATACCAAAACCACAAGCACAAAAATTTGTCTGACCAACGTTTATTTGAATGCTTATTATGAGTCATCTAGTGTACTCACTGCTTTCCAAGCACTTCTCATATAATCCTCACCTTACATGAGCGGTAGGAATTTTATCTTCATTTATGACACATAAAATAAGGGTGTAGAGAGATTAAATAATTTACCTACAAAGCTAGTAAGTTGCAGAGCCAACACTTGAACCCAGGCAGCTTAGTTATAGGTAGTATTCATATTTAACTCTATAGAAAAATAACATAAAATTCTCACTCCTCCTGTTGTTTTTAAATAAATAATTTTTTAAAAATTTTATTTATTTATTTGACAGAGAGAGAGATCACAAGTAGGCAGAGAGGCAGGCAGAGAGAGAGGGGAAGCAGACTCCCTGCTGAGCAGAGAGCCCAATGTGGGTGGGGCTCTATCCCAGGATCCTGGGATCATGACCTGAGCTGAAGGCAGAGGCTTTAAACCACAGAGCCACCCAGGTGCCCCTAAATAAATAATTTTAAAAGAAACACACCAAGAACAAGAATTTAAGACATCTTCAGACATGACTACAGACATAAACACAATGGAAGTCCCAACTATCAGTTGCTGTCAAGACAAACATTCTCTCCCATACGAAGCTGTCCTTTGATGGGGCATACTCCTCCCTGTGCCACTCTTCAGCACCCTTGAATGTGGACATTTACCAATGGCTGAGTAAACTGAATGGAAAAAAGGAAACCAAGAGACACCTCTTCCTTATGGCTGCAGAAGACCAGCATACAGTAGTTAACATATAAAACACCAATAAGAACAACAGTTTCTGAAAAGAAGGACAGTAGGCTTTTGTCTAAGAATTTGCTGTGCATTTGCCAGAGGTAAATTACAAACATCTGCTCTGTACTAGAGTCACCCTCTTTAGAAAACTTCGTCTGATTGTTCTTCCCACTCTAATCCTCTTTTATGTACCATTATTTCCTGAAAGCCATTTGAATAAAATCTGGAAACAACATGGAGACTCTGGAAATAAAAACACCATTTTCGCTTATCAGGTGGTTTAAAACCTGACACAAACTCTCTCTTTTTAAAAGAGAGGTATTAGTCATAAAAGGTAACTTTTTTAAAGAACTATTTTCAAGCATTAATAAATGGTCATTGGAACATTTTCTAGGAATATATTCATATGAGAGTCCCTTTGTCATTTACAAAACAATAACATTTATATAGTATATGTATATATTAAATATATATATTCTTCTGATTTATCTAGCCAATTGCCTCTTATTTTTACCTTATTCTGCAAGATAAAGGCTTGACACTTAGTTACCTCAAAATTCACACATTTATTGAATGTTATTATTTGTAAGATGTTTGCTGTTCATTGTTTCTCTTAACCAGTGAATCATAATTATTTAGTTCAACAGACTGGGTAGTTCCTCATGAGCACCATATTCATATCTATATCTCTAAATATGCATATTAGCTGGCAGTGACCTCAGTAAAAGTCACAGTTTTGAAAAGTCTTTAACATAAGCATCTCTTACCACTGCCAGAAAGCCAAGGTTTCTGAATAATGGGAATATCACAGAGAAAAGGATCCAACATTTTCAGACTAAAATTGCCTCTCTTTAGTGACAGGATGAAATCACTAAGATACAGAACCTTTACTCTCTTACTAAAATTGACCCTTTCTAACAACTTAATTAAGTGTATCAATCTCGGGCTCTTCAGAGCCATCACTGATTTCATGGACAATAGCGTGAAACTAAGCATGTGCAATGCTTAAGAAGTTGTCACCTTGTAGAAAGATCTCTCTCTGTTTTCCCTCAGACTAAGAAACCCCATGTCACTATTCTTTTTTTTAATGATACATTTTAAAAATTTGACTAATTTTTAATTGCTGCTTACTCTTTTTAATTTTAATTCCAATATAGTTAACATACAGTGTTATAGTAGTTTCACGTGTACAGTATAGTGATTCCACACTTCCACACGTCACCCAGTGCATACAAAACATGCCCTCCTTCATCCTTGTCACCTGTTTAGCCCATCTCCTCGCCCTCCTCCTCTCTGATAATCATTAGTTTGTTCTCAATAGTTAAGAGTCTGTTGCTTGGTTTGTCTGTCTCTCTCTCTCTTTTTTCCTTTGTCGTTTGTTTCATTTCTTAAAACCCACATACAAGTGAAATCATATGGTATTTGTCTTTCTCTGACTGACTGACTTTGCTTAACATTATACTCTCTAGCTCCATCCACGTAATTACAAATCCAACTTGCTGTTCTTTACATACTGTATCTTTGGACTTCCTTATGTATACCATAATTCTGTAATTTAGACAGGAGTCTCACCAGACTAAAGGATCTGTCCTTCTGACAGCCTCTTTCATTTTGAAGATCCAAATTCTCATGTTCCTGCTGCATGCTTCCATATTGCTACATACACTGTGATATCTGAACTTCTCTCTACTTTCACACCCAAGGGTCAGAGAATCTTTGAGCATATTTTTCTTCGTTATCTACTGGAATATTGAATGGTGGCATAGTGTTCATTTAATCTCTCAGTATATCCATTTGTATAGTCATTTTCACCTGTAATAGTCAGCAACTCAAATGTTACAATCATACTGTTAATGGTCTTTTCCTTCATGATTAAAAAAAAAGAAAAAAACATTTGACTAATAACAATGGGACTTCTTTTTTTCTCATGGATGAGCTTTGACTTCATACTAGAAGATTAATGTTGACCCTTTCAAACTACTTGATAGTCCTCCTCCTAGTTTAGGCTCATTGTGGGGGTTGAATAAGGTATGCTTCATTATGACTGTGGCCGCAGTGCCTGTCCCTTCACCTCAAGAAAGCTTCAGCTAATATTTTCAGCATTTAAGCCCAACCTTATTCTTTTGTTTCTTTTTGTTTAACTTTGTCATCCAAGTCAACTTTTGTTCAAGTTGGTAGAAATTTTGTTCAAATGGTTTTTCTTGGCTAAATGTGTCATCAGTTCCTCCTCTTGTTCTTCACTTGGTCCCCATCCTTGAAAGGCTTAGAGGTAAGGCCAGCTGGTAGCACTGTTTCTACGGTTCCTCTGTGAGGCTTAGAAGTCTGTCACACAAAGGAAGCCCAGACATTCAGCCACTCTTTACATCTCATTCATGTACCAATATAGAAACTGTGTTTTACATTGACTCCCAGAGAGTAGGCACTTTGGCTACATTTATAAACACAATACTCAAAACAACAAGTTAATTTTTAGCATTTTTTATTGGGGAGAGGGGCAGAGGAAGAGGGAAGGAGAGGATCTTAAGCAGGCTCCATGCCCAGCGCATGTGGCAGGGCTTAATCTCATGCCCCTGAGATCATGACCTGAGCCAAAATCAAGATTGGGTGTTTAACTGACTGAGGCACCCCTAGCAAGTAAGTTTTTAAATGTCTGGTCGAATAACCAGTTGTTTAATTCATAACCTGTCAAATAATCATGCAAATATTCAGCTCAAATTGATTACATGGACAGTTTTTTCAAAATGTATATAGACAGAATTTTAAAACAAACTAATTATATAAAATCCTAGGAGAGTACATTAGTAAAATATGTTAACTAATGTAAAAAACAATCCCCAAATTCAGTAACTTAGCACAGTGAAAAAAAAAAAAAGGATGCAGGGGCCACCTGAGTGGCTCATTTGGTTGAGAATCTGACTCTTGGTTTCAACTCAGGTCATGATCTCAGAGTCCTAAGATCGAGTACCATGTTAGGCTCTGTGCTCAGTGGGGAGTCTGCTTGGGATTTCTCTCCCTCTATCTCTGCCCATCCTGCTCATGCTCAATCTCTCTCTATAAATAAATAAAATAAATCTTAAAAAAATAAAAGAAAAGACCCAGGCTCCTCTCCTAGAGGCTTCCTTTTTCTGGGTGCATGGGCTCCTCTCTATTTAACTGGAAGATAAGGAAAGAGCATAAGAATTACACATGGGTGCAATTTAAAGTCTAAACCTGGAAAGGCATTGCATCACTTCTGCACACATTCTATTATCTAGAATCAAGCCATATTTATCTCCTAATTGCAAGGCAGCTGAGAAATGTGGTCTACAGGCCTGTGTACCCCACAGCAAAGGAAACTAGTTGGGTAAATGCTTAGGACTATCTGCCACCAGTAGACCACATAAACATGGGTCTTATATCTTCCTTGTTCAGGCAAATGGAATAGCAGTGGAAATGACCAGTGTCAAATAGATCCATGAAAATCTCAGGTTGTTATGTGAAGAAAATGATACCCATACTTCAAATTTACTTCCAATATATTTGAGGGATGTACTAGATGACTTGGTTTCCTTTTTTCTTATTCTCAGGCTCTAACAAGGTTTTAACTTTTGCCCTTTTCTCTCCTTTACAACCAAATATCTGCAGTAATGCTGGGCATGTGGAAGTGCTTTGATCTTCATTTTTTCCCACATCTCTCTGAAATTTGAGGGCTAGGTATTATTATCCTTCTTAAAGGGACAATTAATGATACAGATTGGCATCATGGAAACTATTAGATTAGAAATACAAATC